>NC_054701.1:63916763-64146763 GCF_016097555.1 Gigantopelta aegis | reverse complement strand
TGGCAGATTGGCTGGATGATGTGTAGATGTATAGAGGATGGATGGATGGGTGGGCGGGCGGAGGGAAGGACGGACGGACGGACGGGCGGATAGATGGATATGGTACGATGAGGCGGATTGTGTATTCACCAGAACCGCCCTGTGTGACTGTCAGTCTTTAATTAAAGTCTGTGTGTCGTTTCTACCTCAAGCTTTTCTTTGATTAGAATTTTGAATCTGGTGTAGTTCGTATATATGCAAAATTCTAAAAACATTTGGCTAAGATATGCAGGTAAAGTATGTATGTTTTCGATACAGAGCCCATCTGTGCCAAAAGGCTAACATGACAATATTAGTTTCATGAACTATATCATTATTAAACAATCAGGGCGAGACGTAGTCCAGTGGTAAAGCACTCGCTTGATGCGCGGTCGGTTTGGGATCGATCCCCGTCAGTGGGATATTTCTCGCTCCAGCCAGTGCACCACGACTGGTACATCAGAAGCCGTGGTATGTGCTAGCCTGTCTATGGGATGATGCATATAAAAGATCCCTTGCTGCTAATCGAAGAGTAGCTCATGAAATGGCGACAGCAGGTTTCCTTCCTCAAAATCTATGTGGTCCTTAACCATATGTCCGACGCCATTTAACAGTAAATAAAATGTGTTGGGTGCGTCGTTAATATAAAAACATTTCCTTCCTATTAGACACCCATAGCTTATTCACTTTGATTTATTTCGATTGTTTAAGTCTTACTAACAAAGTTTTAACATTATTTATTGCTATAGACAACAATCCATCATGTGTCGTGTCGTTACATGCTGTAGCTGTTAACTGAAGAAAAAAAATTGTGTGGTCGACCTATGTTGATTTTTTTGCACGGTACTTGTCGGATGAGAGCACTCCCTAAAATTAGTAGTCACATGACTCTCTCGATAGTGTTGTATTTTTCACAGAATATATTCTGACATCGATAATTGTATTGAACGTTCTGCATGGAGTAATTAATGGTGGTGTGTAACCTGTACACAATCGGTACAAAATTACCATATTTTACTTCGATTTGAAAGTGGCTCCAAGTCTTATAGCTCATCAGTCGATCATTGTTTTGAGCGGAGTCCCACATATTGGCCTAAACTTTCGTCACTATGTGTTCAGAGCAATCTTTTTGGGCGAGACGTAGCCCAGTAGTACCGCGCTCGCTCGATGCGCGGTCGGTCTAGGATCGATCCTCGTCAGTGGGCCCATTGGTTTATTTCTCGCCCCAGCCAGTACACCACGACTGGCATATCAAAGGTATGAGCTATCCTGTATATGGGATGGTGCATTTAAAAGATCCCTTGCTGCTAATCGAAAAGAGTAGCCCATGAAGTGGCGACAGCGGGTTTCCTCTCTCAAGATCTGACGTCATATAACCGTAAATAAAATGTGAGTGCGTCGTTAAATAAAACATTTCCTTTTCAGAGCAATCCAATTTTTATGTTGTTACCTCGTGTTGTTGTTATGATGCCCACGGGGCCTGTAGTAACCCGAAGTTAATCCTATCCCCAAAATACACCCTTTTAGGGCACGTCTGCTTAATGACCATATTTCATAAAGTAAAGTTTGTTTTATTTAACGATGCCACTAGAACACATTGATTTTTTTATCTTATCATCGGCTATTGAACGTCAAACATATGGTCATTCTGACACTGGGTTGTTGTTGTGTTTTTTTAGAGGGAACCCGCTGTCGCCACATAGGCTACTCTTTTACGACAGGCAGCAAGGGATCTTATATTTGCGCTTCCCACAGTTAGGATAGCACAAACCCTTGCCTTTGTTGAACCAGTTATGGATCACTGGTTGGTGCAAGTGGTTTACACCTACCCATTGAGCCTTGCGTAGCACTCACCCAGGGTTTTGAGTCGGTATCTGGATTAAAAATCCCATGCCTCGACTGGGATCCGAACCCAGTAACTACCAGCCTGTAGACCGATGGCCTAACCACGACGCCATCGAGGCCGGTATATCTCATAAAGTACAATGGAAATGATATAGGAAGCTAATCATTATGTCTATAATTATATGTTTGACCTCAAGGTATCGATTGGCACCATTTTTGTGATTGTGGAAGTTGACCGGCCTCGGTGGCATCGTGGTTAAGCCATCGGACTACAGGCTGGTAGGTACAGAGTTCGCAGCCGGCTCCAACCCAGAGCGAGTTCTTAAGGGCTTAGTGGGTAGGCGTAAGGCCACTACATCCTCTTCTTACTCACTAACCACTAACCAGTTAACAATTAACCCACTGTCCTGGACAGACAGCCCAGATAGCTGAGGTTTGTGCCCAGGACAGCGTGCTTGAACTTTAATTGGATACAAGCACGAAAATAAGTTGAAATGAAATGTGGAGGTTGACGTAATTAGCATAATTTCAAAATGACTGCCGAAAATGGCCGCCGAAATACCGTAACATAGCCATTGGCCTTAAAGCTGTTAGTACTGGGTTCGCCTCCAGGTATCAACTCGAACGTAGAATTAAAGTCACTATACCGACGTCTCTCACCAACCATTAACTAAGACAACCCAGCAGATAGCTGCGTTGTGTGCCCAGAACAGCGTGCTTGTACCTTAATTGGATATAAATATGAAAATTAAGTTAAAATGAAAATTAATCATACTAAAATAATATATATCAAAAAGTATAGAACTGCCTCCAGATGTCGAAATATTTAATACCCCCTTGACGTATCAGTTACACTAGCTAACCTACTCATTATTTTCCAAATACCGGCCCATAAACTGTGCAATGTATACCTTCTGTCATCTTTAGTATTTGCTCTGAGTGATGGATTGAATAATTACGAATAAACCTGTTCCAACCTGTCATCTAAATTTAGTTAAACAACAAGACGTTTTAAGCGCTACTGAAATCGTTGGTCTTGACTGACAGTTGAGCAGGAATACCTGCGTGTATCTTAATTAATTTATACACAGGGCAATAAAAGAAATCTAAATTTAAACATGCCCTTGGGTAAACCTAAAAATATCTTATAGATCTCCGCCATTAGAGACAGATAAAGAAAGAAATGTTTTATTTAACGATACACTTAACACATTTTATTTACGGTTTATATATGGCGTCAGACATATCGTTAAGGACCACACAGGTATTGAGAGAGGAAACCCGCTGTCGCCACTTCATGGACTACTCTTTTCGATTAGCAGCAAGGGATCTTTTATATGCACCATCCCACAGATAGGGTAGTACATACCACGGTCTTTGATATACCAGTCGTGGTGCACTGGCTGGAGCGAGAAATAGCCCAGTGGGTCCACCGACGGGAATCGATCCCAGACCGACCTCGCATCGAGCGAACGCTGTACCACTGGGCTACGTCCCGCCCCCCTCCCCCCCCCCCCCACTTGATGAAGGGATGCATATTTTATCAGCAGCCCCTCTCTCTCTCTCTCTCTCTCTTTGTGTGTGTGTGTGTGTGTATGTGTGTGTGCGTCACGTATAGCGTGCATGAATGCCTATGGTGGGGTTTTTATTATTATTAAAAAATTGGGGGGGGGGGGGGGGGACGTTGAAGAATCCGAAGAATCCCTTCAGAACATGTCACAGAGGATCCCCTAAATGTATTTTCTGGATCCGTCACTGAATGTTAATTGGATATGATCACGAAAAGTAAACTAAAAATTAATGAACTAACACTTGGTGAAGAATACATGAGAAGAAGGCCATTGTTCCCATCGTCGGCATCGACATCATAGACCACAATTTGTTATACCAGAAATTGCGTATTTGATCCCGGGGCTTAAATTAAAGTGAATTAAGAATAAATAAATAAAAATAAAATAAAATTAATAGATATAATAATTTAATAGGCACCGATCTTGCATCAAACTGTCCAAAAGTTACCAACTCGTCCCAGTCCTTGGTAAACTAATCGCACATCATTGTGTTTGTAAACCATCAATAACTATTTACGACTATTTCTTAGTAATAGGTTACTCCACGAAAAAGCTATTGCCCATGCACATATTTATTCCAGTTAGCTAATGCATAGGCTATAAAACTATGTTTACGTTTTATCGATTTTAGGCCTATATTTCCTTTATTATGATTGTTGGTGATCCCGCCACCATCCCAGTATTAATATACATGTACATGAGATCATTAAATTGTATTTGGGGGGGGGGGGGGGGGGCGAGACGTAGCCCAGTGGTAAAGCGCTCGCTGAAAAACAGTACTGTACCCTGATCAAAATCCGGGGGGGGGGGGGGGGCATTACTTTTTATAAACAAATAAAACACTATACAAATTAAACCCTGAGATGTATGTGCTATTTTTTGGAGTGAAAAAAAAGGAAAAAAAGTGAGATTCTCAGGGAGGCAATTGCCACCCACCCCACCCCTCCCGGAGGGTACGGCTCTGAAAACATGTCGTGTGGCAGCACTGTATTGTGTCTGCGTAGTGACGACCGTTTATCAAAGATGGCCACTCGACTGGAGCAGTGTCCAAAGAAGATGTCCATGTAGCAATTAGTTATTTCTTAAATGCTAGGAATGTGCCTGCAACGGACATTCATCGTCAGATGGTCAAAGTATACTGGAACGCAATGGCAAGTCTTCAGATTGTGACAAAGTCGTGTGCATAGTTTAGAAACGGATGAGTGACGGCTAAAGATTGTGAGAAGCGGCAGAACTATGACTGTGATGACAACCAGCCTCGGTGGCGTCGTGGTTAAGCCATCGGACAAAAAATAAGGCTGGTAGGTACAGGGTTCGCTGCCCGGTACCGGTTCCCACCCAGAGCGAATTTTAACAACTTGATGGGTAGGTAGGTGTAAGGGCACTACACCCTCTTCTCTCCCACTAACTACTAACGATTATCAACTAACCCACTGTCCTGGACAGATAGCTGAGGTAGGGTGTGTGTGTGTGTGTGTGTGTGTGTGTGTGTGCGCGCGCGCGCGCGCGTGTATCCAGGACAGCGTGCTTGAACCTTAATTGGATATAAGCATTAAAATAAGTTGAAGTGAAATGTGATGACAGCAAATACACTAAACAAAATTACATGACTTGAAACAGAAATGTTGGAAAACAGAATAGTTACGGTAAACCAACCACAGCAGGATTTGAGTCCGTCACACGGAAAAGTTGCCAGGTAACCAGGACGCGAGAACAGCAGGTTTTACGGTGGTTGAACTTACAGAACATTGAACTCTATGACCAAGGAACTGGAAAACTAGGCCAGCACTTTAAAGCCGCACACCCTAGTTCCATCCAGCGAAAATAAATTATAATTTGGTTAATCTACAAACCTGTAACACACTTAGATCACGTTTTTATCAAATGGTGTGAAAAAGCAGGTTTTATATCGATAAATACCATGGGAATCCCTATGTCCCAATTGCTTGAAATAATTTTGAAAGTTAGTATTCTGATGTCACCGGTAGATGTCGCTCGAAGCACAACAATGCCTACGTCACGACAAATTTCACAGACTTGGGGTGCGTTCCTTTCACCTCTCCTGGACATGTTCCAACTGTTCTGTCCTGGTTGTATCCCCTCTCCAGATATCGTAAGACTTAGCAAAATTATTGATTTTAAGGGTTTGTAACGTTTTGTATTGAGACACTTACTTGTCTGAACTTTATTGTTACTGAAAATGTTCACGAACTGTGAAGAAATATCTCACAAATGAACAACAAGCAAACGACAACAAATCGGATGTTGATTGCGCGAACCGTGCACGAAAAAACAAACCGAACCAAATTGATAACGGTCACGTGGTATACCAACGTCTGTGACGTTTACACAGGAAGATTCCCTCTAAAAAATAGATTGGACCTCGCTTGCTTAACGGTTTTTTCTCGAGTGCGCGCGGCATTTTAAGAAATAAAAAAAATGCATTTCGTGGTTTTACAAACATCAGGATTACTAGGATTACCAAAAAGCACTTCAGGTAAATGAAAATGTGTATTCTAAATAATAAAATGTAAGTAAAGTGCAATTTTATTTGTGAAAAAATGGGTTTAATAGCGAAAAACAACGCCGTAATGGTTAACAACTAGCCGTAACTAGGGCGTGTCCCTTTAAGACAAATGCCACCACTTTAAAACTAATGCCACAAATGTGGTGGGGACTATATTGAAAAATAAAGAGATGAGCATAGAATAAAAATGTGAATTGAGTTTGCTGCAGTTTGACATATACATGTGTACTCCAGAATATATATGTTTTGTAAACTTACTATTACCGTTGACACACCAAATACGGTTCTGTCCAATGCGTATCAATCCGGATTGATCTGTGTTGACCCGAATTGCCTTTACCGTTGACACACCGGCGACCAATACGGGTCAACCCGGTTTGGACCCAGACACACCGAATACGGTTCTTAGAGCTAGCTTTGTGCGGAATTCCAACACATGACGTCATACACTGCTAAGGATTGTGGGACATTGGAAAGTTCCTTTTCGCATCAAACACAAAAATGGAGGAAACATCCCGACCGTGGACGTATGAAGAAGTACTATGCTTGATCAAAATATGGTCCGACGACAGTATTCAAGGCCAGTTGGATGGTTTAGTTAGAAATAAGAAGATATATGTAAGGATATCTAGTGAGATGGAAACCAATGGCTACAGCAGAAGCTTTGAACAGTGCTGCAATAAAATAAAATCTTTGAACTCATGCGTATTCGCCAATGTACCGTTGACACACCGAAATCCCAAACCGAACTGACCCGTAAGCGTGTTGCTCAATCCACATACATATGTGAATTGAAACCAAACCGGGTTGACCCGGTTTGGAACCCGTATTTGGTGTGTCACGACCCGTATCCTATCCGAATCAATCCGGGTTGACCCGGTTTAGAGTTTGGTGTGTCAACGGTATATTTGTCTGCCCCTCGTATATAAACTGACTTTGATCATGTTTGTGGTTCCAACCCTCATAATTAAGTGTACGACACAGGGGAGTGGAGAGACAGGAGGGGCAAGTGCCCCCCCCCCCCCCCCCCCAAGTGCTGGAAATGTTTTATTTAACGACACACTAAACACATTTTATTTACGGTTATATGGCGTCAGACATATGGACCACACATATATTGAGAGAAGAAACCCGCTGTCGCCCTTCATGGGCTACTCTTTTCGATTAGCTGCAAGGGATCTTTTATATGCACCATCCCACAGACAGGGTAGTACACACCACGGCCTTTGATATGCCAGTCGTGGTGCACTGGCTGGAACGAGAAATAGCCCAATGGGCCCACCGACGGGGATCGATTCCAGACCGACCGCGCACTGAGCGAGCGCTTTACAACTGGGCTACGCCCCCCCCCCCCCCCCCCCCCGACACCACTAGAGGACATTGATTAATTAGTCACTGGCTATTGGGTATGAAACATTTGGTAATTTAGACATGTAGAGTAGTCATCAGAGGTAACCCGCTACATTTTTCTTAATACAGCAAGGGATCTTTTATATGCTCTTTCCCACTGACAGGAAAGCCTTTGACCAGTTGTGATGCACTGGTTGGAACGAGAAGAAACCAAATCAGTTAAATGGATCCACCGAGGTGGTTCGACCCAATCTAATTAAAATTAGCTCCACTATTACATGTGGATCTAACACCAGCCAATTGGAGCTCATGTCCACCAATCAAAACCTTACTTGCAGAATCCTGCCAGTGATTTAAAACTAACAACACTGCGTAGTCCCCAATGTCCAGGTAACATTTCGTTTGTAAATAATAATTTAAATATTGACCAATCACACTTCGCCTTTTATAACGTTATTTGGGAGCATACAAATTCTAAAAATATCGGGCGAGTCTATTTTAGTGGCCGCAGTACAGCGAACCATACCAATACGTACGGGGTGGGTTATCAGTCTTCAATTTTACATTGAAAATTATTTATTTATTTATAAAATAAAAAAAAACTAAATCAGTCTTCAGTTTTACATTACAAATTATTTATTTTATAAAATAAAACATGTTTTAAGGCATTCGTAATTCACACGAAACATGTCGTATACCCTCAGGATAATTCGGAATGTTTTCAAATTATTTTTAATCACTGGCAGGATTCTGCAAGTAAGGTTTTGATTGGTGGACATGAGCTCCAACTGGCTGGTGTTAGATCCACATGTAATAGTGGAGCTAATTTTAACATGTAATAGTGGAGCTAATTTTAATTAGATTGGGTTCGACCCTGCGACGGAAGCACATTAAGCGAGCATTTAACCGACTGAGATAAATCCCGCCTGTTGTTGAATGTTTGAATAAAGACGTCTTCTACTTTCAGTAACCTGATGACATTGTCACTTGTTAAAAACTGTTACCAGTAGGCCCTATAAATTATAATTATGCTAGGAGACTGACAGTAACCATTGTAACTACGCCTTGTTTTTCTTTTCTTGCTGTTTGATATTATTGTTCATGTCTGTATGACGTGAAAATAATAAATGATTGATTTATTGGCTGGCTTGCTTGGTTGATTGATCCATCCATTCATCCATTCATTCATTCATTCATTCATTCATTCATTCATTCATTCATTCATTCATTCATTCATTCATTCATTCATCCGTACATGCATTCATTGATTCATTCATTGGCGATATATCTGCCCCAAGTTTAGCCAGAAAACGTTTCGCTAACATTCGCGAACTATTTGATTGGTTACAGAATTGGTAATTCAATTTACTGTGTAGCGTAAAAAAAAATCAGTCTAGCGAACATTAACGTGTTTTACTAGCGAAAGCACAAGTTCGAGTTTATTAAAACTGTAGTCATGTTTTTATGTTGCATTAGTAAAATATATAATATACAGATAATGCAGCTTTAACCGTGTTTACATAACATTTGTAAGGCGATTGATCGGGGTAACGGTGCACGTAAATAAACCAGTCTACAAGCGGTGCCCGCGTGTTTTATTGGCTCAGCCAAAACGTCATTGGGCGCTGGGAAACATGTAAACAACATGGCTGACAAATTGGTTGCGGAAGTGAAAAGTTTGTTTTCAAGTGAAACAGTGAAATAACGTATTGATTCGCATCAATGTATGTCATTTGCTGTGTTCGGCTTATTCTATTCGTGATCTACACTGCCTAAAATACAATTCTTAGTTAGTATTACAGCTAAAACTCATTTCATGCACTCCAGTTAATTGAGTTATGTTATGGCATTCAACTTATGGTCACGTTTTGTCAAGACTTTCGATCGATCCAGCAATGCATTCAGTATATTCAGGCTTAGGCCCAAACTTAGGGTTACAGTTTCAGCATGCTAATACTAGTGTTCGGAACTCTTTCTGATATTTTATTGTTTTTGTTACAAATTTAATTTATCTTGATCGGAATAATTAGGGGGTTTTTTTTGTTGGTTTTCTTCTTTTTTTACCTTTTCAATTTTTAATTTGTTTTCTGACAGTGAAATTTTATCAGAAAAGTGAATTAGCCAAATGGTATTATATTATTACATCATACTTATTTAAGAAGATAATCCCATGTAGAATTCATTGCAGTGCAGTTTGTAACAATTATGTAATATATCCTGGCGTCATATGTTTTCAATATGATAAGCAAAAAGTTTAAAGATAATAAAAACAATACTTCATACATACAATAATACTTTACCTTTTTCAAGTCACATTAGTATATTGTGAAAAACAGTGATAATCCCCCTTGAACGCCAAGTTTTCCTCCCCAAAAAACTAGCAGCTAAGTCATACAGGTGTTTCCGTTATATTCTGACAAACGTCATATGTTTTCGCTAGTTTCATGGGTTGTCTATTTTTGTCCTTGTTATGCTAGTGCAATAATTTACATCCAAATCTTCCTTTGAAAATAAAATCATGAAATGTTTGTAACTTTAAAAAAATATTGAATAATGTTTAGACCAATAAGCAATGTTCACTGAAAACATATTTACATTGTGTTTTTGTCATAGGTTAATGTCTAATCCTCTTGTTGTACATATCAACGGTACCAAAATTCGGATTGCCACCTTAAGTACTCAGAGGTACAGAACTATATATTTTCAAAAAATCAAACTCCACTAATCTACCTTGATTTGTAGTAAATGTACATGTAAATATGCCCCCACCAGAAAGTACTGAAAAAAACTTTGCTGTGAATGACATAAGAGAGAACCCAACCAGCCTTCCATAAATTTAATTGTTCAGTGTACTGATCACGTGGTATATTGTCTAACTTTTGTAGGTCAGATGTCAGTGTTGCAGATGATAACTTTACAGGGATTTGTGATACCTGAATTTCGCTATGTGAGACATTTCATTAGTACCAAAATATAGCATTAGGAAACACTGATAACATGCACACAATATTTATGGTATTTTAATTAAAACATAAAGTTGGCAGCTTGACTTGAAGCATTTTCAATATTGAAAGAAAAAAGACACTTCATTGTTTATATTCAGGTTGATAGTGACGTAACATTTCGCATAATCTCGCGATACATGCAGTTACAAACAAAGTATCGAAAACATATGTCAATCGAAATTGTATGACTGTACGATATAGTACTTTAGTAGAGAATTTTAAATCATATGGTGCCTTTTTCTAAATACGTAGAATACAGTATCATCTGCAGTCTGCGTCTAACTCTGTTCAGTTTGTTTTCTCGTGCACGGTTCGAGCAATCAACATTCACTGGGGCGGATCCAGCTTTTCTGATGAGGGGGGTCCAAGACAAAAAGGGCACCATAACATTATGAAAAGGCACTATTGAAAAATTACACACATGGACCATAATATAATAGTGCTACAACAGGGACGCTGGCAGACGTTTTCTACAGTGTTCTATACATTGACAGAATAAATAAATAAATTTCTAAAAAACCTAAAAATCCTAAATAAAAGGGACATTTCTCAAATTTGAGAGGGGGGGGGGTCCAAGGTGTCCGGACCTCTAGATCCGCCCCAGATTCAATTTGTTGTCATTTGCTTGTCGTTCATTTGTAAGGTTTTTCTTCACACTTCGAGAACATTTTCATTATCAATAAAGTTAGTGTTTGTTTTGTTTAACGACACCACTAGAACACATTGATTTATTAATTATCGGCTATTGGCTGTCAAACATTTGGTAATTCTGACATATAGTCTTAGAAAGGAAACCCGCTACATTTTTCCATTAGTAGCAAGGGATCTTTTATATGTACCATTCCACAGACAGGATAGTGCATACCACGGCCTTTGACATACTAGTGCACTGGCTGGGATGAGAAATATCCCAGTGGGCCACCAACAGATGAGGCTAGTTCTTTTCCACTTGGCTATGTCCTGGCCCTTATTATCAACAAAGTTGAGACAAGTAAGTATCTAAATACAAAACCTTACAAACCCTGTAAACCATCAAGTCATTTTTGTTTATTCCTTAAAATTACCAATATCAGGTCCATTTGATTCATAGAAATTCACTTAAAATGGTGGAAGATGAATTAATATTTGGTGCATATGTCACAGTTGTTTTCAGTTATTAAATTCAGTTTACAAAAGGTATGCTACATTTTTGTGCCTCTACTGTAGTGAATAGTAGACATAAATAATTCATTTGTAACCATTGTAAATAATTTTGAGTGTATAAATTGTGTTAATTAAGAATCAATTCATTATAAAATTGATATTTTACAAACTGTTCACTGGTATGAACATAATGGCTATCTATAGTGACATCTTACTGTCAGCGGTGGGTCTTGATAAAATGCAGACCAGATCAGAACTTTTGACAAACTGAAGTTTTTAATTAAACAAAAAATTGAACAAAGTGTTCCTCAGCTGTGCTTAATTAAGAAACATATTTTATCATGTAATGGCTTTAAAAATTATAAATGAAGAACCATGCATGCGAGGAATGGTTATTTATCCAAATGTATATGCCTGAACACACAAACGACCACCCTTTCCTTATTACTGTATGGTGTTACACTTTTGTTTACTAGAATGGATATATTTTACATCCATGTTGTTTAATTTGTTTTCGTTAACTGATTAGAATATATTTTTTATCATGTACTGTAACTGAAAAATATAAAATATTCTTTCCATAAGCAAGTGTGTTTTTGGTGTTTTTGTCATTAGCCGAACGCAGTTTGGGATGTCGATGGTACCGGTATATGAAAAAGAACAAGTTTTAAATTAATTTACAAAAGGTACATCATATGTCACTTCCCTAAACAGCCACATATATTTAATAATTTATAATAATCATATTGGTGTTAGCAACAGTAACACAAGTGTTAAATTGTTCTTATTTAAGACTTGCACACATTTAAAGTAAAAGTACCGGTTAATGATCACCTTTTACAAGGCTCGGAAATCATTTTCTGGAGCAGTCTTTGCTTCTCATATTGTAAGTTGGAAGAAAATTCTAGAATTTGAGAAGCAGTTGTGAAAATGTATCCCGAAAATAGACTTGTAAATGTGAACTTGTAAGTTGTAGTGTGACTATTCTAACAACTATGCGGAATACTTTAGATTTATATTACTATCAAGAATTCTTGAAATATCTCAAATATTGTCTAAAATAAAATGAAAAGCAAAGCTGTTTGTAAAGTTGATCATCAGAAAACATATTGTGAATTTTGAGCAGCATTTTCTGCCTGCACCTGTTAATTTCAAGCCTTGTTTTGTAAATTCAGCCCGATAGACATCTTGTTTAATTTACTGGCTCCATTTTAAAATGTTCATGTTTGTGCATTCTGCTGAGTCCGGACATAATTGGGGTGCAGGTTATTCTCCGTAGACTTGGGCTTTTTAGTCTTACTAAAAAAATTTATTCCAAATTTCGCACACTTCAAACTTACCCCCTCCCCCTCCTGTCCCGGACTTAGTCACTGGCGAAAGTCAGAGATTAAGCCCGTGATAGGCGTGCATGAAGCCTTTGTGGCATATATGCACGTAAATACTTTAACAACAACAGCAGCATTCTACTGAAATATTATGTCAATAAATGTCATCACAAACCTTGTTATGATTTTTTAAATTATTATTATACAGGAAGTCCATTGAAGATATTACTGAAACAATATTTTGAGCCATCGTACTGAAAAGAACTACTCTTAAAAAAAAGGGACTAAATCAGCTATGGGTATCACAGACATTGACCTTGTATTTGACCATCTTGACACATCTAAACGCGGCTATGTCACGCCACCTCAGATATCAGAGCTTCTCAGTTCCATCTATGTAAGCAACATTCCTGTTAGCCACATCGAGGCGGCCATTAAACAGATCTGCGGATCCGATGGTCGTGTGGCCAAGGGTCAGTTCATTGACATTTTAGTCGAGATAGAGAGAAGGCAGGCTGTAGAAGAACAAGCTTATTGGGACTTCCAGGCTTTGGACTACAACGGCGATCACAGAATCAACCTGAAGGATGCACTGATGTTGTTTCAAGAATTCCATGGTGAAAACTTCTCGCTGGAGACATGGCACAGGTTTCTGGACTCGCGAGATTATTCCGACATTGACGTTTATTTTGACGAGATTCGCAGCTGGTTGTGTGATGCACCTATTCCTGGGTCGTCACCTCCTCATCTCGTGAAAGAGGAAGAAACCCGGTTAGACGAACTTGTGATGAACAACACAGAGAAGGAATTAACATGCTTGAAAGATATTCAGGTTTGTGGGTTTCTTATGATACATTTTACAGGGGTTTTATATGCAAAACTAATTATATATAATTTTTTTATTCTTAATTTATTTTTAAGGTGACTTGGTTTTCACTGACATGATCTCCCATTTTAGTTTTGGGTTTATATAAAAAAAAGGTGAGAGATAGTCAAGTGGTCAGATGTTGGTACCCTTAGCACAATGGAAGATTTCTAACATTTTGTTGGGATGTTTGAATCACTTTCTCTGAGTATTCGCGAACGGCTGAGAACGCATTCTCGTCACACTACCATGCAAGGTAGTTTGGGATTTGAGATTGGGAAAACATTCCTGCCTCTTCGAAACATTTAGGAATGCGTTCACGAACACGTTCTTGTGTCTTCGAAGTGATTAGGACCACGTTCTCTGCACCAGGACAGTGTTTCAAATACACAACATGGGTTTACAATTGGAGGAAATGCAATTAGATTAAGAATGAAGTCCAGTATTGATGAAAAGTCCACAAAAAAAACACTATTAAAGATTTTTTTTATTATTGTTATAATTTTAGAAGCAGAGCGGTGCTGATGAAGAAGATGAACGGGAAATGGAAGATATAAGATTCCATGCTAGGAGAAGACTGAACAAGTATGTGATATAAGAAAATCCTCCATTGTTTTCTGAATTCTGTTCATTTTAATTGCTAATCACATAAAATAATTTCTTTTCAACATCACCTGTCCTCAAACTAGTGCATATTCCCCTAAGGAAACCAAATAAAAAGGATAAATTGCTCAGATTACGATGGAGCTAAACCCAGGATGTCCAAACCATAAGAGAGAAAGAAAAAGAAGGAAGTTACAGTCACATGACCGGAACAGGAAGGGGTGCACAGTAGAATAATTTTAAGCCATCCCATTGACTGTTGGGACGTTAGGACCAGACTACTATCCTTGGGGGAATATGCACTAGTTTGAGGACAGGTGATGTCTCTATAAAAGAGAAAACACTCCAAGTTTTCTCCAATTTTAATATTTACAGTCAAATGAATATAGCAACCATAAATATTGTTTGTCAGTTGTTGGAGACTATTAACAAAAAATTACACATATGGGACGCAACCATATAAAACTTTAATTGTTTGTATCTGTTTTTAAAAATATCCAATCAGATCTGCGTTAAATAAACACCTATGGAGTATATAAGAATTGTTTTAAAGTTTTGGTAAATTTATTTATGTACGGGTACATGTATAACAGTAAAAAATTATAGAAATTCACTTCACTATCCTGTGCAAATTTATACTGAATTCATGACTGTTATACTTTACATTGATAAATTAACACACACATAAAACAAGACAACAAAATACACTTAAAACATTTTCTCTCTGCTTGTCATGATCCATTTTTCACCTTGATATAGTTAAAATGCAAGATATAAGTATTACTTTTCCTAGGGCAATGGGGTCAACTTTTGCAATTTTCGCTGCTTAGCTCCATATTCACAAGTCCTATATTAATGAAATATGGCTGGGGTGGGACGTAGTCCATTGGTAAAGTGTTCGCCTGATATTCGGTCAGTCTAGGATCTATTCCTATCTGTGGACCCATTGGGCTATTTCTCGTTCCAGCTAGTGCAACTCAACTGGTCTATCAAAGTCTGGGGTATGTGTTATCCTGTCTATGGGATGATGCATATAAAATATTTGTTGCTACTAATGGAAAAATTTAGCAGGTTTCCTCGAGAATTAATTAATGTTTGACATCCAGTAGCTGATGATTAATAAATAAATCTGCTCTACTGGTGTCGTTAAACAAAATAAATTTTAATCAAACTTGGTTTATAGTTGAACCTGCGTATGCTCATCTTGATGCATGTTTTACAAAATTGACATTAAATTTATTTTTCATTTTAATTTTTTAAAATGTAACTGGATCTTTTAAAGAACCAGATTAGTCATGAATGTTACGTCACCAATTATTTCTTTAATAACTGAATCAGTTTATCATAGTTGAGATATTTCATTCTGCAGAAATCTGGTTTAGTGAATATCATCCATTCAGATTCAAGTATAACAGCAAAACGTTTATAATTATACACCACTGTATTTCAGATGGAACAAACAAGGAGTTGAAGCGATGCTCTACGATGACGGGCTGGATGTAGAACAAGAAGAGGTTAAACAGGTTAAAGTCCGTGACAGCATCAGCATGGCTCTTGTCATGGAAGCGCTTGACATAAAGTACTCACAGATCCAAGACAAACTCCTGATGGTCATGGCAAAATTTGCAGCAGGTGGGTAATAAAATATATCCTATAACTTACCCGTGATATCCATGTCATAAACCCATGGGATAATTTAGTGTATTAACCACATAGTTCAAGATGTTCAGGGAAATATAACCAGTATGACCCACATGTGTCATAATGATTTCACGTGTACAACGAATGACATAATTTTGTGAAGCAACATCATAACTTAATGCAGCTTCCCCAATCTTAGATCTGTGTAAACGCATATCAAAATGACGTCATTTCGGAAAAAGACATCGTTTCGTAGTCTTTTTTAGTTATGTTTCAAATATTTTAACATGGTCCTAGCTTGTTATTCATAAAAATATAATTTTGTATAAGGTGAATAATAAAGAAATTGTTACACTCGCTTGTGAGTCGTACTGATTTTGTGAAACTGGTGTCACTTAGGTAATACAATAATCCTGACACTCGTTTTGTAAAATCATTACGACAAACAAGCTCATATAATAATCTCTATGTATTAACCCGGTTAATAATGGTATGCAAATTTGCAAGGTTTCTAGGTAATAATGTGTTGCTATGAATGGCTCATTTGTATACAAGCCAACAAGACCTGTATACCTGAGCGTAACATTTTCACAAGATTTAGTTAAAATGTGTGACATCAAACTAATTTGTGCTAATCATGATGATGTCATATTACCAATGAAGGCAACTTTAGTACTATAATTTATTAAAAATCAAATATAATGCTATTTTAAAAGTGTTATAGGATAAATAGAATTCGCTACTCGTGATGAATCCTTTATATATATATACCATTTTGTTTTGTTGTATCCCAAATACATTCAAAACAAATCTCCAACTAGTAGAGACAACTTGAGAACACTGAGGAATTTTGTAACTATGAAAAAAACTAAATTCCAAGACTATTATTGTAGTTTTTCATTGTATGTTTTCTAATGTCTTCAAATAGAAGTATTAAGGATTAGTTTATTATCATAGTACAAATAAGCAAAGTTGTAACAATCAAATTGTGATGCCATTCAGATTCAAAAACATTGTGACGTTCTGTGAAATGTTGTTTTTATATTACCTTCATCTATATCAAAATAATTATCAATTCCATATTTTCAACATGTAAAATAGTGGAAAACTTTATACTTCTTCTTAATCTAAATGACAAAACAATTATCATAATTAAAATTTGAACCATGAGTCAGAAGGATGCATTAATAAGGTCATGATTGCCACCACGAATCACTTTAAAAGTGTATTTCTTTATATGTGACTTGTAAAACATGAAATATGAAAAATAAGTAAAATAAAGTCAAGATAAAAGGTGGATAAACCAAATCCACAAGGTAAAACATATTTAAATGCAATGCCAAAGTTAAGTTAAATTTTGTTTTTGTTTAATAACACCACTAGAGCACATTGATTTATTAATCATCGGTTATTGGAGAACACATACAACGGCCTTTGATATACCAGTTGTGGTGCACTGGCTGGAATGAGAAATAGCCCAATGAGCCCACCAACGGGGATCGATACCAAACCAACCATGCATCAAGCAACTGCATTACCACTGGGCTACGTCCCACCCCGCCAAAGTTAAGATGGCATGGATACAGTTGGAATAATTTAAGATGTCCAAACGAAAACAGTGAAGGAGAATGAAAGAAGTTAATCACATGACAAGAACAGGAAGCCCAGGGCTCATTTCATTGGCTGTTCAGATGTTCAGACCAATCTAATGGAATGAGTGGGGAGGAAGGGGAGGGGAATGTCATATGTCAAAGGTTAAGTATTCATGAAAAGATAACATGATCCAAGTTTTCTACAATGTAATTATATTGATTTATGATATTTGTTTCAGTTGTTGGGGGCGAGACGTAGCCCAGTGGTAAAGCGCTCGCTTGGTGTGCGGTCGGTTTGGGATCGATGCCCGTCAGTGGGCCCATTGGGCTATTTCTCACTCCAGCCAGTGTACCACAATTGGTACATCAAAGGCTATGGTATGTGCTATCCTGTCTGTGGGATGGTGCATATAAAAGATCCCTTGCTGCTAATCGAAAAGAGTAGCCCATGAAGTGGCAACAGCAGGTTTCCTCCCTCAGTATCTGTGTGCTTCCTTAGCCATATGTCCGATGCCATATATCCGTAAATAAAATGTGTTGAGTTTGTGGTTAAATAAAACATTTCCTTCCTTCCTTCATGAAAAGATAACATGATCCAAGTTTTTTACAATGTACTTATATTGATTTATGATATTTGTTTCAGTTGTTGAAGGAGAATACGCAGAGATTTTTCAAGAGTTAAAACAACAGCTCCGCCGTATTAGACCGCAGTCCCTCAATGGTGAGGTTTGGAACATGCCGGGATCACAGGCTGTGCTGCCGTCCAGTCTGAGGGCCATGATGGGAGAGCTTCCCGAGGTGAACCACACGAGATTTCAGAGAGTCACACAGTGGAAAACTTCACTGCAGGCAGAAGGCAAATCACAGAGAGAAGTGGATGATATTGTTAGGCAGGATTATGAGAGTTTTATTGAAGGTAATTCTGAAACATTTTTAAAAAGATTTTTGTCTTTTTTATTAAAACTAAATTTTGATTTGATACTGCCACTTATTATTTTAGCCGTAATTTAGTACTTTTATTATTGTTGTTACTATCATTTAAAGGGACAGACCCTAGTTTTTAAACACTAAGACATATTTTTCACTACTAAGCCGTTTATGATCACTGAAATCAAATATTACTTATATTTTATTGTTTGGATTATCCATCTCCGCACAACCGAAGTGTTTCTTATCACCCTGGTGTTTCTAATAGCACAAAATGCTTTTTTTCTTCATATTTTTAAAAATCGCATGTGCATCTGAGAAGTAATGGCTATGCATGGAGTCGTGTTTTAGTCTATTTTTAAAGGTATTTCAACATCACAGACTCTTGTTTCACTCTGTTGTATGCAAATTTGTTACAGGTTTGTAAATTAACAAAACTTAGTGTCCATTTTTACGGGTTGAAACTAGGGTCTAGGTGAAAAATATGCCTTAATGTTTAAAAACTAGGGTCCGTCCCTTTAATTATACTGTTTTTAATGATGGTTACTGAGCTGACTTGATTACCGTAATTTAACGCGTATAGCCCGCTGCACTGGATAAGTCGCATTGGGTAATAAATGGTTATTGAGTAAAAAAAGATGATCAGATAGCCCGGTCCGACACATAGCCCGCATTAGCTTAAGCGGTTAACGCCTGATGATGAAAACACCAGCCATTGTCAGCCAATGATCTTAATTACCGATATGCGTGTGTAGCTTCCATTGTTATTCTGCTCCGAGTGTTAGCTTGAACTGGCAAATTAGTGAACACAATTAGTGAGTTGTTTTCACCTTTAAAATGCTATGACTGAATTAGTATCATTTGTGATCGATTAGGTTAAATATGGATACAGCTGGTGCAGTTTACGTGTTCGTCAATATAAACAGTTCAATTAAATTTTGACATACCATGCTTTTTTCTTCTTTTTTTTTGTCTCAAAAAGATTGTATAACCTGCAGCAGCAGATAAGCCGCAGGGGACAATTTTCCATGTTTTAAAACGTATAGCCCACAGGTTATACACATGAAATTATAGTACATTAAGATATTTAATTTTGAAGCTTAGGCATGGTTGTATGAGTAAAAATGTATTCATCAAAAATATATTGGGTATTGGGTGTCAAGTAAAGCTTAGGAGACTTACTGGGTAAAACTCACATATTTATATATTTATTTCAAATTATGTTGTGCTTATATCGGATTATGGTTCAAGCACGCTATTATGGACACACACCTCAGTTATCTGGGCTGTCTGTCCATGACAGTGGGTGTGGATCCAGTACTCTCCAGCCATTAGAGCACATTAAGTCTGATGGTGTTAAAAAAGTAAAAGTTTGATTTGTTTAACAACACCACTAGAGCACATTGATTTATTAATCATCGGTTATTGTATGTCAAACATTGGTAATTTTTACTTATAGTCTTAGAGAGGAAACTGCTACATTTTTCTATTAGTAGCAAGGTATCTCTTTTTTTTTATGCACCATCCCACAGACAGGATAGCACATACCATCATGGCCTCTGATATATCCATCGTGGTGCACTGACTGGGATGCAAAATAGCCAGAGGGCCCACTAATGGAGATTGATCCCACACTGACTGCACATCAAGCAAGCCCTTTACAACCAGGCTACGTCTCGCCCCATGTTATTGTGTAACCACTACACTACCAAAGCCAGTTCAGTATAACTCATTATTACCCAAGCAATCACTCATAACATGGAAAATATTTTCCATATTTTCTCAGTGAGAAATATTCTGCATTAGTCTTAACGAACAATACTATTGGACAATTTGACGCTTACAAACCAATGACCTTGTCGGTACTAAATATGACGTCATCACGATTTGGTAAACACACAAAATGACGTCATGTAGTTTAAAGAGTTTGCGTTTACGGCTCTCTGTTTTTTGGTGTTAAATTTATAACAAAATGTCAATTTAATGCAATTCATTATAGATTTTGTAGCAGAATAAAAAGGAGTTTTGTTTTGGAAAATTATCTATGAATGTGATTAAATTACAAAGCTGCAGCAATTCTCAGAACAGTGCATAAAGTCGTTTCTATAAAGGTTGGCCTTTGTGCATGTGCGTCAAAAATAAAGGCTCTCACAGAAAAAATAGCTGAGGTAATAAATAGAATAACTAAGTCGGTACCAATCATTATAAAATTTATGTCCCTCGTGAAATAATTTTCATTTGTCACTCGCTAAAGCTCGTGATAACTGAAAATTATTTCACTCATAAATTTGATAATAACTGGTAACTCATTTGTTATCCTCTATTTATCAGACATTGTTTTGTTGTACAAGCCAGCAGGGCCATGTTCATAGTAAACAATACTATTTCATTTCTCTTTTATTTATCTAATGCCATTAGTATATAAGTATATTATGTAATATTATATACTGTTAGATCCATAATATATCAATTCGTGTGTGTTTTAAAGGGTCAGGAACTTGTGGAAACTTGTTGATTTGTCTGCGAGAGAGACACAAAGAGGAGAAGTTGGCCATCATGGACCGACTGCGAGGTCAGACTGTTACGATGATCGCGCTAGCCACTGAACGAGTTCACCTTGAACACCAGCTGTTTCTGCTGGACGAAGAGGAAGAATTCTACACAGCCGCTGTTGCTGTCGGTCTCGCAGAGAGAAGTCCACCAGTGAGGTGTCAAGGGTAAGATTCTTGTCTGTCTGTCCATCCATCCATCCATCCATCCATCCATCCATCCATCCATCCATCCATCCATCCATCCATCTATCCATCCATCCATCCATCCATCCATCCATCCATCCATCCATCCATCCATCCATCCATCCAAAATTAACCCACCCACTGACCCATGCATTCACCATCTATCTGTCCATCCATCTGTCCGTACATCCATCCATCCATCCATCCTTCCATCCATCCATCCATCCATCCATCCATCCATCCATCCATCCATCCATCCATCCATCCAAAATTAACCCACCCACTGACCCATACATTCACCATCTATCTGTCCATCCATCTGTCCGTACATCCATCCATCCATCCATCCATCCATCCTTCCATCCATCCATCCATCCATCCATCCATCCATCCATCCATCCATCCATCCATCCATCCATCCATCCATCCATCCATCCATCCATTCATCCATCCATCCACACATTCAATCATCCATTCATCCACACATCCAGTCATCCATATATCTAGCAATCCATCCATCCATCTATCCATCCATCCACCCACTCTTATTCCTATATTCTCTCATCCACCCAACCAAGATGCCAGCAATGGGGATAGAGGGGG
Source organism: Gigantopelta aegis (assembly GCF_016097555.1). Lineage (NCBI taxonomy): Eukaryota > Metazoa > Mollusca > Gastropoda > Neomphalida > Peltospiridae > Gigantopelta > Gigantopelta aegis. The sequence goes on along the minus strand of NC_054701.1, from coordinate 64,125,013 downwards.
GTGGGTGGGCAGATATATTAATTCACCTGGCTGGGTGAGCCATTGTATATAATCATCAGAGTTCGTGTTGTAGTGTCCCAGCTCTCCCATATACTTCTGATATTTATGGCTGAGGTGTCTCTTAACAAACATTCTTTTGTATTCTTTGATAAAGTCAGGGCTGTACCCTGATCAAAATCCAGGGGGGGGGGGGGGGGGGGGGGGGGGGCACGACTTTTTATAAACAAATGAAACGCTATACAAATTAAACCCTAAGATGTCTATGCTATTTTCTGGAGTAAAAAAACAAGAAAAAAGTGTGATTTGCAGGGGGGGGGACAATTTCCCCCCGCCCGGTACGGCCCTGAAAGTTTTTTAAAATCTGGATATCAGATCCGTAAACCTGAAAATATAAAAACTCTGGCCTTGTTTTGTTTGGCATAGATAAAGTTACTAAATGTTTTCTCAGGTATGCCTGGGACCGAGTTCGGTCAGAAGAACTGGCAGGTCAGCGCTTGTCCACCAGAAAGGGACACAAACCGGTCAAGTCCAGCAAGACACTGGATAAAGACAGTGGCAAAGGTCAAGGTCTCCTTGACTTGCAGCTCAGAGTGGTAGCCGAGGTTGAACGAAAGCAGTTTTATGAGAGAGAGGTAATTCTATCGACAATACACTAATGATTTTTATTTAGTATAAAACCATATGGGTTGAGACACACAATGCAATATTTCCCTAGGAAAACAAATAAGTCTATGCATGAAGTCCAAATGATTGTGGGTAATAAACAGAATACCCAACTCATTATTCAAGGCATATTGTCACAGACCATTGACCTACATGTGTATTACATGGTCTAACAAAGTATTACTTAAAAATTTATATATTTGATTTGTCCCTGAATGTACTTTATTCAACCATCTACATAACCACCATACTCCACTTATTAAGGATATTTTATAAAAATAATTGAATTATGGCAATGGTCCATAATTCAAAAACTAACATTGTTGAGAGGGTTGACATGGATTTCACTCCATCATGGTGTAGTTAAAGTGATGCAATAGCTAGATATGGTCTGTGAAAATTAATGTAATTTTGATTTATTATTAATTTTTAGAGAAATAAGGTCCCTAAATCTGTGACAGTATGCCTTTCAGTAGTACTGTTTTTCTTGTTCCCCGGATCAACTGCATATGGTATGACATATAAGCTGATGTCCAGTCACACCAAAATGAAACAAGGGACTGACAAGGTACCAAGTGGATTTGGTAAACTAAGATAATAAACAAGTTGGTGCCTTGGTTTTGTTCTTGAAATCAGATGAGGTCCATTATAATATGTCAACTTCAACTTCTCATTACTGCTAACAACTCAGTGCCTGGCCCGGTTTTGGTGGGGGAAAAAGCAACATTTCGCCCAAAATAATAGCATCTGACACTCATGATACAAGGCTAACTTGGTTTGATTGCTTTAGTATGTTGTTTTGTTGTTTTCAGGCTTTCATCTATATGCTTCAAGGCCATGAGACGAATGCCGCCATTATGTCAGCAGAGAAGCAGTCGACCAATGAGCGACATCGCAGGAAAATCATGTTACGAAACCAGCACATCAGCTGGCGAGAGTCTGTGAGAATGGAGAGTCACACCGCGGCAGATGACACCAACCACCTCAGTCGACTCCAGGATGGTCAGTTCTTTCAGCTTTATTTTCATTTAACTTGATATTCATGTTTAAATCCATATATCTCAGCTATCTGGGCTGTCTATCTGTGTACAAAATCCTGTCTGTGGGATGGTGCATATAAAAGATCCCTTGCTACTAATTGAAAAATGCTGCAGGTGTCTTCTCTAGGACTGTATGTCAAAATTACCAAATGTTTGACATCCAATAGCCGATGATTAATAAATCAATGTGCTCCAGTGGTGTCATTAAAGAAAACAAACTTTTGATTTTCATGTTTAAATCCACACATCTCAGCTATCTGTGCTGTCTGTCTGTCACCGGCCTCGGTGGCGCAGTGGTTAAGCCATCACACTACAGGCTGGTACCGGCTCCAACCCAGAGCGAGTTCTTAAGGACTCAGTGGGTAGGTGTAAGGCCACTACACCCTCTTCTCTCTCACTAACCACTAACCAAGTAACAACTAACCCACTGTCCTGGACAGACAGCCCAGATAGCCGAGGTGTGTGCCAAGGACAGCTTGCTTGAACCTTAATTGGATATAAGCACGAAAATCAGTTAATGAAATGAAATGTCTGTCTGTCTAGAAAAGTGGGCTAATGGTAAGTGGATAAACAGAGGGACATCGATCGGTGTAGTGGTCTTACACCTTACCACTGAGTTGTTAAAACTCCTTCTGTTGGAGCCGATAGTTTGGTTGTGAAATCAGTGCCTTAGTATTTTACGGCTGATTGTTTGACCACTACACCATCAAGGCCAGTGATGGTAAGTTCATTTTGTCACTGTTTTTAGACAGAATCAGTCTCAAGTGTTTTGGCACCAAATTCTGTTTGGGCTGGATCTAGCTCATTCGGTAGAAAGCTCATCTGAGGTGCCTGGGTCAAAGGATTTAATTCCCTTGGTGCCCTGTAACTTGTATATATCAAAGGTCATGGTATGTGCTGTCCTATCTTTGGGAAAGTGTATAAAAATTCCCAGTGTTCAGGGTTTCCTCTCAAGACTACTTGTCAGAATTGCCAAATGTTTAACATCCAATAGCCAATAATTAATAAAGATTAATAAGATTAATTGTGATCTGGTGGTGTTGTTAAACAAAACAAACTTGACTTTATATTACAAATTCTGTTTTTAAATTATTGACTCAAGTTCTTGAGGCACGTGCCTTTTATATATCATATAAAATGCATTTTGAGCTATTAAAAAGGACAACCAGGAACACATTGTATCTGCCAGAATTAATAATATAATCAACAAGTTCTAAATAAATGTGTAATTTAATGGTAAAACAAATGTATCACATTGATCAGTCATGTGTTTGTTTTTAATGCATGTTTTTTCAGCTGTGGCTATTCACTGGGTAGAGCAGCAGGCGAAAGCAGAGAAAAACTTCACAATTGTCGGTGACGCCGATTTAGCTGCGGTCATCTTAGCTGATTTGCAGGAAACCCAGGAACAAGAATTTGCAGCCAAACTGAAGGAAATTGTCAAGAAAGTACGTTATTTACATTAACAGTACATTTATTAATAAATTATTTGATGCTTATTTAATAAATTTGCCATTTATCTGATTTTAAGAATAAATGCTTCCCAACCTGATGTTGATGAGTTTACAGGACTCGAAATAACAAATTTGTTTCCTGCAGCAATCTTTTAAAGGGACATACCCTAGTTTCAACCCGTGAAAATTAACACTAAGTTTAGTTAATCTACAAACCTGTAAGACTTTTGGATAAAGTTACAGTTGAGTGAAACATGAGTCTGTGACTTTGAAATGGTGTAATAGACTAAAACTCAACTCCATAACTGTTACTTCTCAGACGCACATGCGTTTTTAAAAATACGAGAAATGCATTTTGTGATATTAAAACACCAGGATGACCAAAAACACTTCGAATGTACGGAAATTGATAATCTAAACAATAAAATCTAAGTAAAGTATGATTTAAGTTACCAAAAACGGTTATAATAGTAAAAACATATGCCTTAGTGTTTAAAAACTAGGGTATGTCCCTTTAAGGTTTTTGTCCTAGTCAACATGCTCACCTGTGGTAAATTTGAGCCTGTCTGCAGCGATTTTAAACCATTACCTTCTTCAACAAATACCAAATTAAAAACCTAAATATTATCCCTTCAACCAACAGCAGTCATTTTTATCCAGTGGCAACAGTTTGCCATCAGTATAGCCCTTGCAATTCATATGGCATCTACAACAGTTGCCATCGATGCCACTGTTAAGTTCAATCCTTGTTTTTACAATTTAATTATTTCCTTGAAAACTTCTTTAAAACCCAGAGACTTTTCCTAGTTGAGGAGAAAGGTCAAAACAGAAGAAAAAAAAACAGAGTTACACAGATTAAATCACTAAATATACACTGTGTATGTTCCTCTTCACTTAATGTCAACTACCTTTAAATATCTTTCTAAACTGAGTGTGTTCTGTATAGTGGTTGGTTAATTACATTCTTTTTCCGGGATCAAATGAAAATAACATCAGGAAAGCTAATGACGTCATTAGAAAGTGACATCATTAGCAATTGGAACAAACCAAGTTGACGGTTCAAGGGTTTACAGTTAGATTGTAGCTAGGTATTGTTTTTAAGAAATACCAAATATACAGTTAGTTCAGTAGAAAAACGGTTCAAATTACAATGGACATAAACATATGGAGTTTTTAGATTTGTGGGTGTCATTTCTTTGATGCCCACAAATGACAATATCACCCGCAAATCTAAACATTCCATTTAGTTATCTCCTAAATACCCTCTGATACAGTACATATTCATTTGTAGGTGCAGCAAAAACAAATTAACTTCTATAATAGTAGTCTGAAATTTTATACCGTATAGAAAAGTAAAAATAGGTCAGCTGCTGTGGAACCCTGTTTTTAAATTTCATTTGTTTCTCTTGATGCTTTCCACAGACACCTGACGACCTGTCCACGATGTTGAGAAGGGAAGCCAAAGCGCGGATCCTGGAGTTCTTTGACAACATCGCCACTGTTGTCCTCGGCGTGGCTGAAATCAGCGAGGCAGAGCGAGAGTATGTTGACGCACTGAAGGAGAAATACCAGGTCCTTAAAGACCAGATCTTTGTGTTCGCACTGAAGGATAAATTCGGAGGAGAGTGGGAAAGGTAAAAACCAGCTGACAAGAACTTTTAGTCCTATAAATACTGATGCCTTTATTTAAACACAATACTATAATGAGATCCTGTGCAGTTTTTTTGTACACAATACTATATAATGAGATCCTGTGCTGTTTTGTAGCTATATTTTGTGTCTGACTGTTGAATGCTTCAATATTTTGCTTTTATGTAAAGAGTGTTTTCTGTTTTGAACTATTGAAAGGTAGGCCTAAATTGTGCTACTTAAAACTGTTCTACATTAGCACTGATATCTTTATCTTTTGATATCGGAAACATGTGACTGTTAAAACTATAGTACATTTTTGGTTTAAATTAATTTAGTAAAAGACATTTAAAATGATATTCTGGTCTACTTAAATTATTGAAAAGTAGCGTTACTTTTGTACACGTAGAGTGATATGTTGCAAAGATATTTTAAATTATTTTTGGGGTCATCATTTTTACTCAGTAAGAATCACATTTATGATGCTTTCAACCTCTGTTAATTTAATGTAAAATTTAATTTGAGTAAGAGGATTCATGAATTTATCAAACATTCCAGAATGACTTCAGAAGAAAAAGAGAGAGAAATATTAAAATTGCGGAAAGAGGAAAAGGTCTTGAGAGGAGAAGGAAAACTTGAAGAAATGGCATCACTGATTGGTCCGCGGGCACAGGTATTGTACGAATGGAATTATCTTTGTGGTAGAGCATCGACCTGAAGTTTGACAAATCATAGGATGAAGAAACGTCAGTAGAACCATTTCCAGGGGCTTTCCCATTCGCTACTTTGAAAAAACTGTGCATCTAATTTATTCCTATTTCACTATCATTTTAATTTATTTCAACTAATTTGAAATGATAAAAATAACTTGATTGTATATATTATGTAGATAATTTTAAATCATTCTCATTCGAGACACTGAAACAGAATCTAGCTCAGTCGGTAGAGTGCTCGCCTGAAGTGTTTGGGTCATAGGATCAAACCACCACAGTGGACCCACTCTCTAGCTGGAGTTTTCCTCCATCTTAACTAGTGCTCCACACCTGACATACCAACGGTCGAAGTATGTGCTGTCCTGTCTGTAGGAAAGTGCATAATATAAAAGATATTTGCTGCTGATGAAAAAAAATGTAGCAGATTTCCTCTAAGACTGCATGTCAAAGTGACCAAATGTTTGTCATTCATTAGCTACTGATTAATAAATTAGTTTGCTCTAGTGGTATTGTTAAACAATAAGAAAGATTAACTTTCACTCAAAGCTGCGATATGGTTTTTTCCACAATTATTATAATTTCCTCCTCAACATTTTGAGGAGTGCAAATTTTCAGCCTTGTGTTTTCCAAACCAGAAGTCTTGGTTATACTTTGTTTTAAATCTAACAGCCACAAGCTGAAATGTATAATGTGACATCACTAAATTTTCCCGATTTTTCCAGTTTGATATTTGACTTGATAAGGCTTGCACCTTTTTTAATTTGTTAACATTTTTGTTCCCCTTCACATACAGTTTTGAACTACATGTTTATTTAATGAATTATAGGCCTTGCCATCGTTAGTGTTCATGCTGGGAGAAAGTAAAAAGTACAGCCTGTCGGAGGAATCGGGCTCTCTCGAATGTGAGTTTGTCCAAAATTATCTGATGTTTATAAAATCTTCATTTTATGCATTGCCAAGTCTTTTGTTCAGAATCTTAAATACGAAAATCTTGTGGCCATGTGTGCCATACATCTGTCATTTCCCATGAGCCTTTGCTGTGGGGGTGGGGCATAGCTCAGTGGTAAGGCACTCGCCTGGTGCGTTGTCGGTCGAGGAATGATGTCCATAGGTGGGCCTTTTGGGCTATTTCTCATCCAAGCCAGTGCACCACAACTGTTAAATCAAAGGCTATATTATTTATTACTCATATGGTTAAAAATATCTTGGTACATATCAAAGTGGTACGTCCCACTAGAACACCAAGTGGGACGTAACACTTTGATGTCACACGATGACGTCATCAATTGCCGCACCACCTTACAGGAACGTCAACGAAACGAGATGAGTGATATAAATTAAGATCGATTATGGGTAATAAACAGGATATTAAACTCGCTACCATTTCGTATCATGTTTATGTCCCTCTTGAAATAATTTTCATTGTCACACTCTAAAGCTCATGGCAATTGAAAATTATTTCACTCAGGACATAAACATGATATGAAATGGAAGCTTGTTTAATATCCTTTAAGTATGTACTATTCTGTCTGTGGACATAAAATATCCCTTGCTATCTTTTGTTGTGAACTTAGTCTGGTCATTTCAGAGATTCAAGTGGTTATTTCTGGGAATGCCTGGGTTTTTTTTCAAATATTATAATTACACTTTTGTAATAAATGTTTTGGCTCTTTATTTGACATTTAGTAAGCCATTACTAAAATGTATAACTTTCGGTTATTATATCTTGTCTCACTGTTAATTTTGGCTATATATTAATTGGGCTGTAGGTAATATTTACATTTTATTCTTTAAGGGCCTGTTCACACTTGTTATAATTTTCACGAGTGTTCAAACTATACACTAAGGGGAAGGGGGGTTAATACCAGTAGACACTTTTAACCAAGAACAAAATGTCAATAAAAATATACCTAAAGTTTGTAACATCTATATTTTTTATGGACACTTTTAGAAAGGAGAATGAGATAGCTGAAAAAAAAAGAAAAAGAGTATGTTAGGTACACTTGTGAAAATATTGAGTCAGTCATGTTTTGTCAAAAATATTACAATCAATAAAATATAACTTTCTTTTTTCTCTCTTTCAGCAAATCGACCAGGCATTAATATTCTTGCCGATTTGGGTGCCCGCTATGATGTTGAGGAGGACAGTCTGTTGTTATGGTTACGAACACCAACTGTGCAGTCTATGGCTGGCACCAGACGTCGTCTTACACTGCTAAAAATACAGCTAGAAAAACACACAGGCAAAACTGAGCAGAATTTTGAGGTTGCATTCATTTCTCTGGGACTTGTGGAAAGATTGCACAAAAACAGATACAACAGGTATTTAATCTTTTATAACCATTTATCAATAGAACATATGAAATATTAAATTTCCTGCACATTGTTTTTGAAATATTATATTAGGATAAAAAAAAATTATAATAAAAGTTTTTCTTTTATTTGTTTAATATATACACATTTATTTATGAGATTTCTTTATTTTATTTTTGTCTGTTCTGTTGAAATGTTGTTTCATTAAGTTAAAAGTAGTTTGTAATAATTTATGGTACATGTAAAATTAAATAAAATACTTATGTCCCTATTTTAAAGAGTGACCCATCTACCAACTGATCCACTCTTAAAAGAATTAGTGGGATTACAGCAAACCAAAAATATTTTTAATCTTTCACCTTTAGGTTTTTTTTTACTGTGTGAGCCATTGTGTTGAGGCTGCCTTTCCTAAATTGGTCTACACAGTTGAAAAGGTTGAGTCTGGTCGTGTGATTTTTGGAGGGTTTTGTCATTTCTTTACTTTAATACCACATGTTTTTTACTATAATGCACCTAATTTCCATATTTTTACACTTTTGTTAATTAATTGGATATTTTATTGCTGATATATTTTTCAGGTTTTGGTGTTAAACATTATTTTTTGTTTGTCCATCCATCCATCTCATCCCATCCATGCATTGATCCATCCATCCTCTCATCCATCCACTCATCCATCCAGCCATCCAGCCATTTATTCATCCATCCATGCATCGATCCATCAATCCATCCATCCATCCATCCAACCTCTCATCCATCCACTCATCCATCCAGTTAGCCAGGCATTTATTCATCGATCCATCAATCCATTCATCCATACGTCCATCCATCCATCTGTCTAATCTGACCATACATCCATCCATCCATCTGATTCCATCCATTTATTTATTCATTCATCATTCAGTGTTATGATTGTATTTACAGACAAGACGCTGACATAGAGAGACAAAATCGGCTGGCTGCAAAACGCGTCACTCTTAGACGGCGGAAACTCGATCAACATGAAAACACTGACAAAACTTTCAAGCAGAATCCCAAACCCAGTGGTAAATAGTTAAACAGAATATAAAAAAACCCACTTTATTTTATTACATGCTAATGGTTAAATACATATTTGTTGACATTTTTCACTCCTAGATATTTCTAAAAACCTAAAAGTCCTATTTCTAAAAGTCTGAGAATAGTAATATATTCTTTACACTAAAAATGAATACGTTATGGTTAATTCTATATGTTATAGAAGCATGATTGTGATGTGTGATAGAGCACATGATGTGTGATGGGCTAATGAACGCAGGATTTTTTCCCCATCCAATCCAGTGTCCAGCAACTGTCAGGATTTTTGATTGCATCAAGGAAGGAAGGAAGTATTTTGTTTAACGACACACTCAACTCATTTTATTTACAGTTATATGGCATTAGACATATAGTTAAGGACCACACAGATATTGAGAGAGAAAACATGCTGTCGCCACTTCATAGGTTACTCTTTTTTTATTAGCAGCAAGGGATCTTTTATATGCACCATCCCATAGACAGGATAGCACATACCACAGCCTTTGATGTACAAATTGAATCAAAGTCGAGTCGATGAAAGTTGTGTCCAAAATGCATGATTCCCAGTCTAGAGCTCGTCGCAGTTAGACGTGTTTGTTCACACTGCACGTGCTTTCGCTCGACTTGGGAATCCTTCACTTTTGTTGTTTTTGTCAGCGAAGTGAAGTTTTCTACTGGGATGTATGCGGCCATTGGAACTGATTGAACGCTGGAACCCTTCTCATTTCGACAGTCTGCACCACCAGGTTGGATTCTTTTTTAGCGAGATTCCTTGCCTCCACGTCATTTCTCCGTCTGACTATGTTGACTTGGGTTTTTTCGTGACTCGTATGACGGCCATTCTGCAGAACACCACGGTTGTTCGCGTTTAGTCTCTACATGTCCGAGCCTGTCCTAGCAGCACTGGAAGATTGACCGCCCCACTCTAAGAAGAAATAGGAAGCGGGGCCGGCCCCTACTACTCTTTTCTAGACTTTACTTTGTTTTATTGTGATACCATCTCGTATCCTCCGGAGTCGGGCCCGTCCGCACAACTATACCAACACATGATGACTGGACTATACCCTAGTCTGATTCTCTCTCTCGTTCAGACGGATCCGGCTTCTCAAGATCTGTATTTCAGCACAGCACTACACCTTCAACGTTTATTGACTGTCAATCTGGGGGTTTTCTTGACGGGATGCAACCCATCTCGTCCCTACAAGCTGTGCACCCTAACGGCCTTAACGAGGCCACTCATGTGGACATATAGATCGGACTTTAAACTTTTAGACCTTCGTTCAAAAGTTGATGTCGAAATTACTTTCTTTTTTTAATATTATTAAATAGTCCGATCCGCTCTTCTTTCTCTTATTTATTTTTGGACTGTCCTTCTAAAAATGCTCCAAATTATATAAATATTCGACCGAGCAGTCAATTCTTTTTATTTTTGGCTTGTAACTTTTTTTTTTCTCTTTTTTTTTTTTTTTTTTAATTCTATTAACTTTTTTACTAATTGCTATTTTCAAAATTCTGCTCATTTTCAACTCTACCCCCTACACTCAGAAAAGATAAAAGTCCTCATTGTGCCCAAATTTTTCAATTTATTTTCATGCTTATATCCAATTAAGGTTCAAGCACGCCATCCTGGGCACACCTCAGCTATCTGAGCTGTCTGTCCAGGACAGTAGGTTAGTTGTTAATTGGTCAGTGGTTAGTGAAAGAGAAGAGGGTGTAGTGGCCTTACACCTATCTGTTGAGCCCTTAAGAACTCACTCTTGGTTGGAGCCGGTACCAGGCTGCGAACCCTGTACCTACCAACCAGCCTGTAGTCCGATGGCTTAACCACTGCACCACCGAGGCCAATTTAATTACATAGCTACTTTTTCAGTAGTAGTAGACTGTGTTGTGGCAGCAGGTTTCATCTCCTTCTGAGGGGGGCAGGACGTAGCCCAGTGGTAAAGCGCTCACTCGATGTGCGGTCGGTCTGGGATCGATCCCCACCAGTTGGCTCATTGAACTGTTTCTCATTCCAGCCAGTGCACCACGACTGGTATATCAAAGGCTGTGGTATGTACTACCCTGTCTGTGGGATGGTGCATATAAAAGATCCCTTGCTGCTATTCAAAAAGAGTAGCCCATGAAGTGGCGACAGTGGGTTTCCTCTATCAATATCTGTGTGGTCCTTAACCATGTGTCTGACGCCATATAACCGTTAATAAAATGTGTTGAGTGTGTCATTAAATAAAACATTTCTTTTTCATTTTTCATCTCCTTCTCCTGAGTATCAATATATTAATATGTTAGACACCACATATAGCCATGGTTTAAAATGTGCTGAGATGTTGTAAAACAAATATTCTTTTCTCCCTTAATAAACACTGTAATTTATTGTTTATATAGAGGATAATAAATGAGTTACCAGTTATAATAAAATTTATGTCCCAAGTGAAAATTATTTCACAAGGGACATAAATTTTATAATAATAGGAATCAAGTTTGTTATTCTATTTATTACCCTAGCTATATTTTTTCTAAAAGCTTTTATTTTCAATATGCATACATGCACATGTAGCTTATATAGAAACAATGTGAATCACTTTACACACTGTTCTGAGTATTACTGTAACTTTGTATTTTAATTATGTTCACAGATAATTTTCAAAAACACAATATTCTATATATAAAATGTGTAATGAATTGCTTTAAACTAACATTTTATTACAAGTTTAACACTGAAAACTGAAAGCCGTAAACGCAAACTCTTGAAACTACATGACATCATTTTGTGTGTTTGCCAAATCGTGATGACGTCATATTTAATACTGCCAACGTCATTGATTTATAAGCTCCAAATCATCCAATAGTAGTGTATGTAACACCAATGCAGACTATTTTTTACTGAGAAAATATTTAAAATATTAAACATATTTTCGGATGAGTGACCACTGGGGTAATAAACTTACTTACGACTAGTTGTCTATGTTACAGGTGATCTGTATGACCAGCGACTGGCCTGCGTGATGGAGGTACAGCAGCTTCATGACGAGGAACGCGAACTGCTTCTGAACTTCCTCCAGGACGACTCTTTTGCCGACCTCATAGAGGCTGCCGACATGATGTCACATGAGGAGCGTCAGTTGAGGCTTTGTGAGCTGTCGGGAAAGAGAGAAAAACTGAACCTAGATAACCAGGGTGTGTGTATTTTCATTGATATCTTTTCCTGAACTTCCACCAGGTGTGTGTATTTTCATTGATATCTTTTCCTGAACTTCCACCAGGTGTGTGTATTTTCATTGATATCTTTTCCTGAACTTCCACCAGGTGTGTGTATTTTCATTAATATTTTTTCCTGAACTTCCACCAGGTGTGTGTATTTTCATTGATATCTTTTCCTGAACTTCCACCTATTTATTTGTTTTCTTCACCTGAAATACCAGGTCTTCCATCAGTCAGTAAGAGCTGGTTTAACCTTTAGACTACTGGATTAAGTTTTTTGACAAAAACCATGTTGAGTGGGTACAAGTTTATAATTTTTACTCACATATATTCACTTAAATAATTTATAAATACATAAAATAAAGTTGATATTTGAATCGGTAAGTATTATTTTCGTGAGTTTTTATAATTTTTATGATATTTTAGATCAGTTAATGTTGACTAAAATTAGACAAAAAATCGAAAAAGTTGTGTTTACTTACCGACATTTGTGGCCAGCTGTCCAGTATTTATGTCTATTATTACCGATAACAGTGGTACTTTTTTTCTGACAAGTATTAAAAAAAAAACCCCAACTACAATTCATATCCCAATATTTGGTGATTTTCTTTTTTGGTAAAACGATCAAATTTATTATCAAATTAGCTATCACAATCAGCTATCGATCCCTGAAATCAGTGTGACATGCCACCATTGTTGTTAAGCAAAAATACTTGCCAAAAACCACTTTTTCAACTCAAAATTACAAGCTCTTTTCAAAACAAAAACAAAAACTTAAAGATACAGGAAGTTGAGTTGTCTTCTGTTTCTTGTTATACAAGTCTTTCCGGTGAGTGTCGTGTGCAAATGACGGGAAATATGAATTGGGGGATGCACTGTATACAGTGTACAGTATGTCGACTGGCGTGACGTATGGCGAGATATCTCACCTGCAGTAGTCAAAAGGTTAAGAAATGATCATGTAGGGGAGCAGGAGACAATACCCATGACAAATGAAATAAAACATATAATTAAACAAAGTATGCATATATGGACTGTATGCAAACAACAGTTGTAGTAGACTCACCAGGCATGAAATAATATTGCTTAAAGTTTGGGGCACTTCGAAAAAATTTGGGGTAGGACGTTGCCGATTAGGTTATTTGTCATTTCAAACAGTCCACCACAACTGGTATATTAAAAGCTTTGGTATGTGCTATCCTGTCTGTGGGATGGGCATATAAATTGAAAAATATAGCGGGTTTTCTCTCTTAGACTATGTCAAAATTACCAAATGTCTGACATCTAGTAGCCAACGATTAATAAATCAATGTGCTCTAGTGGTGTCATTAAACAAAACAAACTTTACTTTTGAAAGTTTTTAAACCAATGAGATACTATTTGGTCTTATGTAGTGCTGTCTTTTTTAATCTTTTAGTTCTAAAATCTGATGCCATTTAGATATTATACAAACCTTGCCATTTAAGGGGAGCTATCACCCTTGCTCCCCATCAGTGCCCTGAGACTAGTTCAAGGATCATATGGCATCAGTATCATGATAATATCTTAAATGTCTCCCTGTAATTTAAGTTACGGAAACAATAAATCTCTCACAGCGAGATCTGATTACGTACTGCTACCTTTCAGCTCTTTGTTCTAAATTCTGTACAGGCTTCATTCATTCATTTCAACTTATTTCCATGCTTATGTCCAATTAAGGTTCAAGCACGCTGTCCTGGGCACACACACAGCAGCAATCTGGGCTGTCTGTCCAGGATAGTGGGTTAGTTGTTAGTGGTTGGTGAGAGACAAGAGAGTGTAGTGCTCTTACAGCTAACCATGGAGTCGTTAAAATTCATTCTGTGTGGGAGCTGGTACCAGGCTGCGAACCCAGTACCTACCAGTCTTATATCCAATGGCTTAACCACAACACCACAGAGGCCAGCCAGACTTTAAAAAAAAAAAATTCTTAGTTTTTTTGATGTATTAGATAGTTTGTTGAGGTTTTTGGGGTTTTTTTTGGGTTTTTAAAGTTACAGGCCGGCTAGACTTACTGGGTTTTTTTAATTATATATATTGGCAGATGACCAAGATGAATACCAGTCTATTTTGGAAGAGGCTGCTGCTGTCCAATTTGTCTGTAAGAAAGTGAGTCTGAAATCACCGTCTGCTTTGTCCGTGCCCGTCGACGATATAGCGTCGGCCATTTTGTCAGATCTTCAGCACAGCCAGGACTGTCGACTCCATGACATTCTGCAGGAACTTGGAAACCATGTGAGATGAATTTGCATTTGTTTACCATTGATCATGGAATAGTTGTTGTTATTGTTATGGCATTAGTGATATCACATTAATTTGTCTTTTGCATCGAACAAACCTGAGAGTTATTGCTCGATCAGAGTGCAGGTTGCATGTTTAATTCCTTTCTTTTTTTTTCATTTTGATATCTTTTTTTTCTTCATTAATTCACAGTATTTGTTCATGTATTCTTTTAATTAAATGTTTTTGTTAGAGCAAAGTAAATCCTGACCATTCATTCATTCATTCATTCATTCATTCATTCATTCATTCATTCATTCATTCATTCATTCATTCATTCATTCATTCATTCAGTCAGTCAGTCAGTCATTCATTCAGTGTGTTAAGCATGTCTTTTCCAATTAATTGTTTTTGTTGAACATTTTCTTTGAATAGAGCAAGGTAATTCCAGTTATTATTAATTCATTAATTCATTCATGTATAGTATTAGGCTTTTTTCTTTGAATTTTTTTTTTATCCAGAATGAAATTATTCCATTCATTCATGCATCTATTCATCAAGTGTATTAGGTATGTCTTTTTCAGTTAATTAAATGTTTTTGTTTCGGTACAGAGTGAGGAAGAGTTGCAGCACCTGTGGGTGAAGGAATCCCATGACCGCCAGATTAAGTTGGTGAATAACGTCTTTGACGTTCTCACTGCTTACGAAGGAGTAGGAGGAGAGAAAGATTTGTTACAGGTTTGTGTGCCTTACACCATACCAATCTCTAATGACGTCACACACATACAATTTGTATGGCTTTGTCATGACATTACTGTCTCAGACTATTAAAGTCTCGAGTCTAGACTCTAAAAGTTTTATAAGCACCAGGCCACTGGCTTATTCAGTAGGGCGAGTGATTGAAGGTTGCTCGCTACACTGGTTTTTCTGCTTAACAGTAGATGAATGTGATATGACAAAAGTCAGTGGTACCAGTCAAATTGTTCGCGAGTGCTCTGCCTCCTGAACATGCCATAGTCTTCATCACAGATGATTTTGTTAATAATTTCAATTTGTGGGCAGGGTGTAGCCAGTGGTAAAGCGCTTATCTGATGTGCAGTCGGTCTAGGATCCATCCCCATCGGTGGCCCATTGGGATATTTCTCTTTCCAGCCTATGCGCCATGACTGGTATATCAAAGGCTGTGGTATGTGTTATCCTGTCTGTGGGATGGTACATATAAAAGATCTCTTGCTATTAATAGAAAAATGTAGCAGGTTTCCTTTCTAAGACTACATGTTAGAATTACCAAATGTTTGACATGAAATAGCCCATGATTAATGAATCAATTGCTCTAGTGGTGTCATTAAACAAAACAAACTTTTTAAATACATGAAAAGAAAAAGAAGTGTTTTGAAAATAACAAAAATGTTCAATTTTTTGTGCATTTTACAAAATAATTGTTAAATAAACAAAATTAAATAAAACTTGTTGTAGAAGTGAAGAATGTCTGATCTACAAACAATAAAATCATATTTTCACAATTGGTGACATATAAACACACATCCTATAAAATGGATCTCCAACTACTAGAGACAGATTAACACAAACATAATCAAATATAGAGTTCAGTAGGATGAACACCAGTAATCAGTTTTGTATAGTCATTAAGGTCAAGGTCATGGAACAAATAATAACGCTTCACTTGATGTTATCTTTTGATTTCATAATTCACCATATTTTATTATAATTCTGATTTTCGAAATGCTCTTCTATTTTTAAAAATGCAATTACTGTAATGATAATAAAATCAATGTTTCGCTTACCTTTGATTTCCTGTTGTAGATTGTTGATGAAAAGTACTCAGCATTGCGAGACAGGCTGCTGTTGGAGAGTCTGCGACAGAATCATGGCGATGTGACGATGTCGTCCAAACAGATGAAGCCGATGCAGCAGCAAGGCTTGTCGTACTGGAACGAGAACAACCAGACAGGACTTGTTGATCTACTCGGCGCAGACTTCAAACCGACTGATAGCATCGTATCATTGATGGGAGTTAACAGGCGAGAGTGGGCACAGTGGCTCATGGATCAAAAAGGTAAAAAGTTATTTTATTATTATAAAAAAAAATTAATTATATATTTGTGTTTCTGGTGATTCTAATATTTTGGTAATAGTTCGAACTTGATTTTATTTCATAATTTATTTTGTTCATACATATGAAATTATTTGGAGGTAAACTAGTTTGGGCAACTACAAATGTTAAAACAATCAGCAACACATTGAAATTGATATTGGTGTCGTGGTTGAGCCATTCGACATGAGGCTGGTAGGTACTGGGTTCACAGCCTGGTACCAGCTCCCACCCAGAGTTAGTTTTAACAATTCAATGGGTAGGTGTAAGATCACTACACCATCTTCTCTCTCACTAACCACTAACAACTAACCCACTGTCTTGGACAGACAACCCAGATAGCTGAGGTGAGTGCCCAGGACTGCGTGCTTGAACCTTAATTGGATATAAGCACGAAAATAAGTGCAAATGAAAAAAAATACGATATTCTAAACCAGAAAATGTATTTAATATGTAATTTCCATCGTTAAAGAGGCTCAGTAATAGTCAGAAACATTTTACAATTGCAGCTTACTTCTTAATCCTAGATGCTTCAAAGTTAGCAATCATTTTAAAAAATTCAGTATTTGACTTTACTTTTTTGTCATAACAGTTGTAAATTAAAATAAAAAAAGTTCCTTTTTTCTCTTTTTTTTTTATAAATAGTTTTTAAATTTGTTTTAATAATATCTAATACACTCTATTTGTTGTTTAGGCTGTGACACAGTACTGCAGGAAAAAGAATCCTCTGAAGTGACTGCAGAACTAATCATAGGAGAACTGTTTGACAGGTTCAACAGCGAGAAGACGTTCATTAAAGACACACTCAAAGGTAATACGTCATATCAAGCGCTCACTCAATGCACGGTCGGTGTGAGATCGATCCCCGTCGGTGGCCCCATTGGGTTATTTCTCGTTCCAGCCAGTGCACCACGACTGGTATATCAAATGCCGTGGTATGTACTACCTTGTCTGTGGGATGGTGCATATAAAAGATCCCTTGATGCTAATCGAAAAGAGTAGCCCATGAAGTGGCGACAGTGTGTTTCTTCTCTCAATATCTGTATGGTCCTCAACCATATGTCTGGCACCATTTTACCTTAAATAAAATATGTTGAGTGTGTTGTTAAATAAAACATTTCTTTCTGTCATATCAACCTCAGTGACTTAGTTATTAAACTATTGGCTTTAAGACTGACAGGTACTGGATACACATACTTAAAAAAAATTAAGTAAAAATGGCTAATAAAAATTATACATACCTGTAAGTGATAAAAATGCAACGCTAGAATTTATTTTTTATTTTGTGTACAAGGTTCATATGGAAGGATCATGACACCAAATGATCGGGAAGTCCTACTCTCTCGCCTGAACAGGGAAGTCACTCTTGTTGGAAAATGTGAAAAGTTCAAGATGGCTGCCATTCATGCTGGATTGTTGGAGAGGCAGACTATTGCCAAAAATTGCTGGTAAAATAAATATACATTTTATGGTAGCTTATAGTTACTGTAATATGTTAGTAATTATGATAATTTTAATTGGCTCTGGCAATTTATCCATTTTTGACAGAGTTATGGCCCTTGAACTTAGGAGATATGAAAATTTGTTTTCCAGACTTTTTTTTGCAACTGATCAAATTTGACTTTCATGACAATTTACCAGACTTTGTTTTGGCAATGCCCGGAGATACTGAGCTAAAATTTTGTAAATAGCTTATCATGTTCTGTTACAGATCAGGTTTGACTTTTATGGCAATTTACCTATTTTTCATGGTGTTATGGCCCTTGAATTTAGGAGATACTAAATTTTGCAGGGCATGGTAGGGGACATGTATTGCTTTAGCAGGTTTTTCTTGAATTAGAATTAGACACAGACAGAGGAAGCAGTAAATGCATTCAAAGGTTGAGTGCAGACCTCAATGGAAATTTGGCAGCCATTTTGTTTTATTTTTAATTATTATATTTTTGGATGGAAATATTTTGTGCGTAACTTGTTCAATGTAATATTTTCTTCATGTTTTTAACCTTTAGTAGGCTATGATCTAAGTGCACAATTATACCTGCACCCAAGAAAGGCAGTAGAAATTATGTAAATGATTACCAAGGAATATTTCCTGTCAGTGCCAAAGCTTTGATTTGTTTTGTGACTAGTCTTGCTGGTGATCGGAGTCGATACAGCACACTGGCAGAGAATGAGTGGGCGGAGCTGATGTCCGGTAATAAACCAGCCAAGTCAAAGACTTCAGTCGAGGTGGTCCAGTCATCAGAAAGACTCTTACTCCAGGTATAGCTGGAGATTTTTAGATATTTAATTTCAAATGTTTGTAAAAATGTGCTTAATTAAATTTCGGGATTTCTGCCAGAGGGTAAAACGGGTATGGCGCCATACCCAAATGTTTTTGCAGATTTTATTATTTTCTTAACCCTAACCTTAAACATAACCCATTTTCTTTCTGGGAAAGGCAGCCCCCCCCCCCCCCCCCCATACTCCCTATCGACTGATTTTGCATTCAGCACACACATTGTAAATATTCAATCTCATTGTGCCATACCCAAATATTTCTTTCTGGCAAAAACACTGGCTTTATTTATATTTGTTGTTGTTTAACAGAAGAAAAATATACAAAAACAAGGAACTTAAGGGGTTTTTTTTAAAACTCAAACTAAATATACAACTTTAGCTGAAGTTAAAAAGACTTTTGTTTTAAATCTTAAAATGACCCAGTTCCATACAAAGCATCAATGAATGAAAATATTCATGGTGCAGTTTAGTGTAAAATGTCATCTTTTAACGTTTTTAGACCACTCTGTATCACTCTTATAATACAATATTTTATTATCCATATAGTTCAAGATATTCAGGAAAATATAACCAGTATGACCCACATGTGTCATAATGATTTCACGTGCACAAAGAATGACATCATTTTGTGAAACGACGTCATAACTTAATGCAGCTTTCCCAGTGTAAAAGCTTATCAAAATGACATCTTTTCTGAAAATGACATCGTTTTGTCATCTCTTTTGAGTAATGTTTCAAACGTTTTGACATGGCCCTAGTTTGTTATTCATGAAAATAATATTTTGAATAATGTGGATAATAAAGAAATTATTATACTCGCGTGTGAATCGTACTGATTTTACGAAACTCGTGTCAGGATTCATGTATTACTCTCGCCTTCGCTTGGGTAATACAATAATCCTGACACTTGTTTTGTAAAATCATTACGACACACAAGCTCATATAATAATCTCTATATATTCACTTGTGTATACATTATTTCTCTGTATTTATATTATATTTATTTTTCTTACTTAGCTCCTTATGAAGAAGATTTTTGTAAAAACAAATATGTTAATATTTTATGTTTCAAACAGTTAAAATACCACTGGGGTATATGTATATTCCACAGGTGCATATCAACCATATAATGGGGATTTTATTTGTTTTGGTATAACCACTGTGCTCGTAATCTTACATAGTATATCAAACAAGCAGTTTTTATGGTTAACTGTATTTTCCCTGGGTTTTTTAATTTAATGAGTTTTGTGAAAACACTTTAAAAGCTTGTATATATTTTCTTTTTTTCGTAGAACAACATATTGGCTTTACTGAACAGTCTGCACCAAGGAGAGAGGCAGCTTCTCTTGAATTTCCTTGACAGTAAGAAGGATGTCAGTGATATTCAGAACATCGCCAGGATCATCTCTGAACAAGAACGCTCTGACCAACTGATGATGCTGAAAAACCAGAGAAACAAGTTGCAAACTGGTATAGTGTTAAAAAAGCTGATTACACTGCAAAATATAATTACAAGAACAGCGGGGGGGGGTGTCTAGACTGGTGACTAAAGTTATTTTTTCATTGAAGATACTTGTTAAGTGTATGGAAGAGAAATGGCATTTTAAAATAAAATTTATTTCATGTAATATTTTTTTCTCAGTAATTAGATAATAGAGGTAACGGTAAGACTTTAAAAAATAATAATAATTCATGAAATATTTTTTTGGTTCCTTAACCAGGTGTGTGCTCAGAAATTTTAGCGGGGGGTCTAGATTATGGCGACCATTGTTGTGGGGGTTTGAGTCGAGCTTCTTCAGAAAATATATTGTGAAAAAATAAAAATTGCTTGAGCAGGGAGGGAAGGAGGGTTATCGCCTGGCTACAGCAGAAGGAAGTTATTGTTATAAAAATATATATCATATTAAACAAAAATTAAAGGAATAGAATTTGTTTTCAGTTTAAAATAATTTTTCATGCATTATTTTATTCAGAACAACCCATCTTTTTGGTTGTTAGATGTCTTCACATTGCAGTAAAAAAAAAAAAAAAATTCAGGCTAGTGTAATATAGAGACTACTTACTAAAAATAGATGATTTTAAGCATTCTTCCATTTCATAAAGAATCAGATCTCACCTTGTCATGGAAAAATCTCAAAATTTACCTAATTAGTTGTAGCCAGATCTTGTAATAATAATGTATTAAAAGTAATGGTTGGTTAATCTAGCTGCAATAGTATGAGAAACATTAATTATATAACTTAGCTCAAGACTTCATCATAGACTTTTATTTGATAGACAATGTTAAAGAAAACGCTGCGATCCTGGAAGAAGCTGCTGTGATAAAGAGAGAATGGCGACGTTCCAGACTGTGTCGTGGTGACCAGAGCACCGATGAGGTCACAGACATTGATGCTGGAGTATCCCTGCTGGCTGATCTACTTCAACAGCAGAACTCGGACGCAGAACTTCATCTCAGAAAGTTTTTAACTCAGGTATGTTTTCAAATAATTATCAAGTTGAATCAGGATCTAGAAGTTTGTTTGTTTTGTTTAATGACACCACTAGAGCATATTGATTTATTAATCATCGGCTGTTGGATGTCAGATATTTTGTAATTTTAACATAGTCTTAGAAAGGAAACCTGCTACATCTTTCCATTAGTAGCAATGGATCTTTTATATGCACCACCCCACAGACAGGATAGCACATACCACAACCTTTGGTATACCAGTCGTGGTGCACTGACTGGAACAACAAATTATCCATTGAGTCCAACGACCGAATTAGGATCTTGCCCTGAGTGTATAAAAGTTTTAAATTCTAGACTGAAGTCTCTAATAATGTCTTGAGTCTTTAATGTCATGGCAACACATACAAGTTACATGTTGAATCTTGACTCTAAAGTTTTATAACCCCAGTGCCTGGCTATATTATTTTGATGCTTATTTTAAGAGATCACATATCATACATTAACTCATTTTCTACCCATTTTTTACTTACAGCCTTTTGTCTCATTTTGTACTTGATTTTTACTTATTGCCTTTTGTCTCATTTTCTACATACCGGTATGACATAAAAAATAAATAAAACTTGAAGAGAATGTAAACTCTGGACTACTTGTGTTAATACAAATGAAACTATTTTAAGTCTAGTCTCAAAGTGGTTTTGTAAGCATGGGTAAGGTTTCTGGTTTTGACAGTCTAGAGTTTAAGTTTGAGACCGAAATTCAGACAACAGCTTGTATGCTCTCATTAGCACCCAGGTTTTTCTAAATCAGGTCATTTAGATGAAGTTGCAGAAGAGATTGTGTTGTACAAGAGCACGTAAAAACATTGCCATCTTTCCTTTAGGTTAAAGCATAAATTAATGTATTGCTTGGTTTTATAGAACATTAAAAATAAAGCTGTTTGCTATTACATATTAAATGGAATTGCATATTATTACCCATATGGTTAAAAATATCTTGGTACATATCAAAGTGATACGTCACACTAGAACACCAAGTGGGACATAACACTTCGATCATCAACTGGCGCACTACAAACTTACAGGAACGTCAAATAAATGATTTGAGCAATAAAAATTAAGATCAATTATGGGAAATAAATAGGATATTGAACTCACTACCATTTCGTATTATATTTATGTCCCTCGTGAAATAATTCCCATCATCACTTGCTAAAGTTTCTGGCATAACTAAATAACTATCAATAAGCTTGTTTAATATCCTATAATTACTTGTATGTCTCATATGAATATATAGTTATAAAAATGTGTCTAAACTCTTTAACTTACACAGATCATGAATACAGTCTTTAAATGTAAATATTTTTATCTCGGTCCTGTAAACTACATATTTTGGTATTGCGATTATTGTCTAGTTTCTTGTATTTGTGTTTCAGACTCTAGATGATCTAGCCAACATGCAGACCATGATCAAACTCAACTTGGAGAATTCACGCTGTGAAAATCTTGCCACCATTTTGTTTTCTCCGGAGGAACCAGGCCTCGAGGCAGCAGATGAGCTGGTGGAGGCTGTGGAAGGGAAATACAATGCACTGAACGACAAGCTGCTGACAGAGGCTTTAATAAACCAGGTGGGAAATGAAAGGAATGCACTTTTTTTATTATTATTATTAATTCTTATGTTTATTTGCTGACACCAAATTGTTTGGTAATGTAGTAAATTGAATAGTTGGTTAAGACCATGGAATTTATTATATGAGTATAACTGGAGGTAATTTTTGTCTTGGCTTTACAAGGTAAAAAGGCAAGATTATAAGACTCCGACATATGTCGTCATGTGGGAATGAAAAAGTTCACCCAAGGTGGTGGAAATTTTGATCTGGGATGAGGCTTGACATTATATATTACCGATGACTTAATACTCCTCATGTACCATGGTCGAAATTTCATCACCGAGGGTGTACTTTTTCTCTCATTCATTCGGTAAATAAACCATTATTTTACATGAACAGACAAAGATGGCTGAACAAGAAACTTTTTTATTTCACAATTTTATCATAAATAAATTACACTATCATATTTGCTGTGTTTGTTTCATGTGTTAAATAAAATCTAACACCACATATTAACAAGATAGCTTTTATAATGAAGGTTTTAATAACAAAATATTATTTTAAAACTGTCTCTAATGACCTCACGTCACCATCTCACATTAATATGACGTCATATGATGCAAATGTGTGGTATTCCATGTGGGATAAACATTTATTACATAGCTTTCATTCATGGGATAGTTCTGTCCCATGTACAATGTACCTGAGGATGAGAGAAATAGGTATTACTTTTCCAACAGTGCTGTCGGGATGGTGTGTACTTTTGCTTTAAAGTTTCACATTATTAAAGTTTTGTGTTTAGATCAGTTTCTCACGAATTTTAAAACCTAGGTTAATAGCACTTGGTTTATAATATTTAATTCTGCAGAATTCATAGAGGATTCGTCACGAGTATATTTTAATATGGTAAATATCGACCAAGTCTATGTTAATCGATATTTGTCAAGGCTCTATAAATATCGATTAACTAGACAAGGTTGATATTTTACATATTAAAACACATGAGTATTCTATAACACTTCTAAAATAACATTTTAATTACATTTTTAGTAAATCACAGTACTAAAGTCACCACCATCGGTAATATGACATCACGATTAGCACAAATTAGTTTGACGTCACATATTTTAACTAAATCTTTGAAAACGTTACACTCAGGTATACAGGTCTTGTTGGTTTGTAACAAATGACCAATCCACAGCAACACATTACCTAGAGACCTTGCAAATTTGCATACCATTGTTAACCAGGTTAATATACTAAATTATCACATTGGTTTATGGCAAGGATATCATGGGTAAGTCATAGGATAATTGTTTTTATATACCCACCATCCATAAAAATCTAATTTTATGAAAACGTTCATGCATAGGGGAAAAGATGTCACAGTGGCAGATCCACCCTTTTGCCTTCATGAGATTATTCTGCAACAGTCCTAACTTATTTTTTATTTTTTGTTTATTCGTGATGAAATTCTATTCTAAAACGGCTGTAACATGATTTCTATATTTTGTTTATGCATGATGAAATTCAGTTCTAAAATGGCTGTAACATGATTTCTATATTTTGTTTATGCATGATGAAATTCAATTCTAAAACGGCTGTAACATGATTTCTATATTTTGTTTATGCATGATGAAATTCAATTCTAAAACGGCACTAACTTAATTGTTATGTTTTGTAGCTTTTGTTTGTTACCTGATAATTCTGTGATTGCCTAAATTGTCTTTTGTATTTTATTGTTTGTTGCATGCTGAAATTAATTTTGATATTTTGATTAGATTGGTCAGAGGGAGTGGTGTGACCTCTCTGAGCGTGAGAGACAGCGACGTCTGGTGATGTTGAAGTTGAAACAGAAGCAGTTGCTGCAAGACGGGAAATACGATGAAGCTGCAGCTCTGTTAGGTTGGTAACTTACAACACTGATGGGGAATTACCAAATGTTTGACATCCAATAGCCGAGGGGGGGGAGGGAGTGGACGTAGCCCAGTGGTAAAGCGTTCGCTCGATGCGCGGTCTGTCTAGGATCGATCTCTGTTGATGGACCCATTGGGCTATTTCTCGTTCCAGCCAGTGCTCTACAGCTGGTGTAACAAAGGCCATGGTATGTACTATCCTGTCTGTGGGATGGTGCATATAAAAGATCCCTTGCTGCTAATCGAAAAGAGTAGCCCATGAAGTGGTGACAGTGGGTTTCCTCTCTCAATATCTGTGTGGTCCTTGACCATATGTCTGATGCCATATAACCATAAATAAAATGTGTTGAGTGCATTGTTAAATAAAACATTTTTCTTTTTTCCAATAGCCGATGATTAATTAATCACTGTGCTCTAGTGGTGTCGTTAAATATAATAAACTTTTAACATTGCTCAGTTTAGTGCTTAGATCATAAGATCAAACTCCAGGCAGATATTTTACTTTTTCCATCCCAGCCAGTGCCCTGTGATTGGTGTATCAAAAGTCATAGTACATGAATGTTCTGTCCTGTTTGTGAAAAGTACATATCAAAGATCCCTTGCTGCCAACAGCCCACGAAATACGATTTTCTCCCATCCCTAGATATGCAAGACAGACCCATTCCATGATGTCACCCATATGGAATAAATCTGTCTTTTATAGGCTATGACATCATTGCGTTTAACATGGGGAGTATTACGTCGTTGGTAATATACATGTATGATGTCAAGCCTCGTCCCAGGCCAAAATGTCCACCACCACGGGTGTACTTTATCTGTCCCATTTGACCGCCTAATATGAAGTCTATTAATCTTATGTCGGCAATTTAGTATAGATAATAACAAAATAAATATCCCGTAATGATAAAAATGCTATTGCAGATTAGTTTATCAGCAGCTTTTAGTGATAGCATTTTGCTGATTGCCACTGCAAAGTTTTAGGGCTGTGCTAATGAAAACGTTTATCATTTCTAGTGATTTCCTTAGAGTTTTGGCAAGGCATGGTGGACCAAACACTTTTTGGACATATTCACCATTTTCAGGGCACTTGTTTTTCATTAAAAATACACAAAAATTAATTGAAATAAACATTAATGTAATTTATGTGCTTGCTTTAATAAATGAATGGCAAAAGATATAAAAGGCATATTTTATTAAAGCCGCACACCCTAGTTCCATCTAGCGAAAATAAATTATAATTTGGTTAATCTACAAACCTGTAACATACATAGATCACGTTTTTTATCAAATGGAGTGAAAAAGCAGGTTTTATATCGATAAATACCATGGGAATCCCCATGTCCCAATTGCTTGAACTAATTTTGAAAGTTAGTATTCTGATGTCACCGGTAGATGTCGCTCGAAGCACAACAATGCCTACGTCACGACAAATTTCACAGACTTGGGGTGCGTTCGTTTCACCTCTCCTGGACATGTTCCAACTGTTCTGTCCTGGTTGTATCCCCTCTCCAGATATCGTAAGACTTAGCAAAATTATTGGTTTTAAGGGTTTGTAACGTTTTGTATTGAGACACTTACTTGTCTGAACTTTATTGTTACTGAAAATGTTCACGAACTGTGAAGAAAAATCTCACAAATGAACAACAACAAATCGGATGTTGATTGCGCGAACCGTGCATGAGAAAACAAATCGAACCAAAATGATAACGGTCACGTGATATACCAACGTCTGTGACATTGAAATGGAAATATCCCCTCTAAAAATAGATTGGACCTCGCTTGCTTAACGGTTTTTTCTCGACAACACGTCTTGTGAAAAAATGCAATAAATACATTTCGTGGTTTTACAAACATCAGGATTACCAAAAAGCACTTCAGGTGAATGGAAATGTGTATTCTAAATAATAAAATGTAAGTAAAGTGCAATTTTATTTGTGAAAAATGGGGTTTAATAGCGAAAAACAACGCCGTAATGGTTAACAAATAACTGTAACTAGGGTGTGTCCCTTTAATTAATAATACCTTTTGGGGTGTTTTATAAAGGCAATTTTAGAATTAATTAGTGAAAAGGGCTTGTTTAATCTCAGGGCAAGATGGTGCTAGGCTATAGAGGCATGGTGCTGCACCATACTAAAACAAGTTAGGGAAAACACTAAGTTTGTTTTGAAGACTGTCAGAATTAATGTAACAAAATGTAGCTAGCCTGCAGGGTGTTTGCCGTTTGTTGTTTGGAATATTAATTTATGCTGTTGGTGGCTTGCTTTCTGTGCAGGCGATGTTTTGAACACCGAGAAGACCTTAAGGAAACTGATGGGCGACTCGCAGGCTGATTATGAACGAAAACTCAAAGAGAGGCTGGAAAAACGGAAGCAGAGACTTGATAAAGGTGATTTTATAAGTTCACTGATTTGCCACTAATTTGGGAGTGGCTGGTTTCATGGCTTTGTCAAATTGTATCTCGTATCCCATTTAGAACAGGAATATATTGACCGTGTTTGTACTTCTTAATGTACTACATTTAATAATTTGGTTGTCACAGGAAAAAAATATAATACATTTAAGATCAAAAGTTGAGAGCAGTCTGTATGTTGTAAAACAAAAAGTAAAACTTATTTTGGAGCATCCCTGATGGATATGCTTTTTGTTATATTTGAGCAGTGTATTATTATTTATTTTTTTAGTGAATTTCATTTCATTTCATTTCAACTTATTTTTTGTTATTATATCCAATTAAGGTTCAAGCACACTGTCCTGGGCACACACCTCAGTTATCTGGGCTGTCTGTCTAGGACAGTGGGTTAGTCGTTAATTGTTAGTGGTTAGTGAGAGAGAAGAGGGTGTAGTGGTTTTACAGCTACCCATTGAGTCATTAAAACTTGTTTTGGGTGGGAGCCAGTACCAGGCTGTGAACCCAGTACCTACCAACCTTATGTCCGATGGTTTAACGACGACCCCACGAGGCCGGTTGTTAATGTAATTTAACTCTGTTCCATCCATTCTCAATGATAGTCAAAATGTGCAATTCCGCCATTCAGATCCATTCTCTGTCTTAACATGTTAAATGCTAGAACATAGTAGAGTAACAATGGAACATAATCAGTGTATTTTTGACTGGTGTTTGTATGGAAGGTATTATTGTATTATCAAAAAATTGATATTTCCATTAAAGCATCTTGAACATTATTTTTATTAGGATTATTACACTTATTAGGATGTCAACCCCCCCCCCCCCCCCACCCCCCTTCCCCAAAAATAAAAATTTAACATAAATTTAAAATAATAAAAATGTAACATACAACAAAACGATTTTAGGTTGTTTATGACAGTTTGAAGAAGTAGTAAAAAAAAAGAAAACCTGTAGTTTCAGAATTTCTGATTTTAAATTCTTTTCGACCGAGTTAAAGTTGCATTTACACATTTCTGTTTTATAACATTGTTTTATAGTAAAGTTCAAACATAACAACAGTTATATGTTTTTGCTGTCAATGCGAGTTGACTGTTGATGGCGAAATAATACATTTTATATATAACCTATATTAACAACTGCATCTAAAGGATATTGATCTTTACATTGTGGTTTTACATACTTGTATAAATAATACTTAACTTTTATGACACCCAATAGCTGATGTGTATTTTTATGCTTGGGTGTCGTTAAACATTCATTCATTCATTCATTCTAAAGAATATCGAAGACTGGTATTTAATGGGCTAACAAAAGGATCTGTTCTAAATAATAAAAATATTCTAGACATGAATTGCAGGTTTAATTTTAATATAGGCTTATCTGAGGAGGACTGTGATATTCTTGAGCAGGAAGATAGACAGAAAGAAGAAGAGGAGGAAAGCAAAGAGAAGAAGAACATTCTTCTGGAGTTGGACACACGTTTGGCTCAGGTTTGAATCTTTTTATGTCATTGCCCTAAACCGTGACTGAAAAAGATAGCCTTTGTTTGAGGAGCACTTCATACTGAATCAGATTTTCTTATCAACATCACCTGTCCTCACAACTAGTGCATATTCCCTACGGTTAGTAGACTGGTCCGAACATACCAACAGCCAATGGGATGGCCTGAATTCTTCTACTGCGCACCCCTTCCTGTCCTGGTCACGTGACTGTAACTTCCTTCTTTTTCCTTCGTGTCTTATGATTCGGACGTCCTGGGTTTTGCTCCTTCATAATCTGAGCAATCTATCCCTTTTACTTGGTTTATTTGAGACTTTAATGTCTGTAAGACATTTCCAAATGTTGTTACATTATTGTTGTATAATTATTTGGGTTATAATCACTTTATATCCATGTCATAAACCATTTTGATATTTACCATTAAACTCAGTTAATAATGTCCCCCCCCCCCCCCACCCCCCCCCCACCCCCAAATGGGTCATTTGTTTACAAGCCAACTGCAAGACCTAATACCTGAGCATAACGTTTTCAAATGATTTAGTTAAATTGTATGACGTCATACCACATTTGTGCTATTTGTGATGACGTCATATTATCAATGAAGGATACTTTAGGATTGTGATTTACTCAATTTTGAATAAAAATGTTATTTTAAAAGTGTATAGGATAAATAGAATTCACTACTCATGACTTTTAATATGTAGAATATCTTTCTTGTCTAGTTAATCGGTATTTGTCTCGGCAGAGCCTCGACTAAAACCGATTAACATAAACACAGTTCATATTTTCCATATTAAAAAACATTTGTGACGAATTCTTTATATACGAGGGTGATTGATATTAAAAAGTTATCCTGTGTCTTGTTTAGAAGAATTCCATACTGAATCAGTTAACTTAATATGAGTGTCTGATATAAAAATATAGGTTTGTGTTTTGTTTTAGAAGAAGAATTTCATACTGAATCAGATGATTTAACATGAGGTTGTTTGATATAAACAGAACAGTCTGTGTTTTGTTTTAGAAGAAGAATTTCATACTGAATCAGATGATTTGACATGAGGTTGTCTGATATAAACAGAACAGTCTGTGTTTTGTTTTAAAATAATTTCATACTGAAACATGATTTGACATGAGGGTGTCTGATATAAAAAGATATCCTGTCTTTTGTTTCAGAAGATTTGCCTTCTCAGGCCCGTAGGAACGACTTTGGGAGTCGGGGGGCACTGACGGATCGGGTACAAACTCTATATCAGATTTTGGTTACATTAATATGTCAAAAAAAAGGCTCACAAGTGGGGGGCACGTGTGCCTCTCTCTCTGAATCAGTTCTCACGGGCCTGATTCTGAATCAGATGTGTTTTGTGAGAGATTGGCTGATATGAAAATAGCAGTCTGTGTTTTGTTTTAGGAGAAGGATTCCATTCTGAATCAGATGAAACTTGCTGAAGACGAGGTGGAGCGTGAGAGAGAACGCCAGCGAGCTCTGATCCGACTCAAGAGAGATCAGCGCCGCGTCAGACAGGAAGAAGACTTCGACTTGGCAGCGAGATTACTCGGAATAGCAGAAAGCAGTGCTAATAAGTGAGAGTTGTCTTTAACATTAAATAAAACTTTCTTTTCTTTTCTTTTCTTTTCTTTTCTTTCTCTCTCTTTCTTTCTTTCTTTTCTTTTCTTACTTTCTTTAATATTGGGTAGGTGTAATGCATGTCTGCTGCACTCTTCTGAGGTGTGAAAGGTGATAGGATCAATCCCCATCAGTGGACAGATCTATTGATATAAGTGTTGATGTCACCTTGGCAATTTTATCTGATTCAATTTTTTTTAATTCAATTGGCTTTTCAGCTGTTTCTTGGGCCATATAAGTGTTAAGCTATTCTAACATATACACACTTAAAATTGATGAAGGAACATTATTACTTGCACTTGCATACATGTGTCAAAATGTGTATGACATACAAGATTCTCTACACATCAGGACACCTGTTTATTTTGTTGGATTTTTTGTGGGAGTTTTCTTATTTGTTTGGGAGGGGGTTTGTATATATTCACAAATACACTGTTACAAGTAACTGCCCCAATCCAGAGGAAAAGAGACAACACCTGTTTATGTGGATATTTTGAAATTTTTAAACTAATGGTCACCAGGGCCATATCTAGTGGTGTGGGGGGGGAGGCAAGGGGGGCAGTTGCTACTCCGGAAAAAATTATACAAACTAAAGAAAATTCTCCTCTTAACCATTTAAGGAGTTTTAGAATATTAACTACTCAGTTGCCCCCTTCATCCGTATCGATCCATACTCATTCTTTTCTTTCCCTGATATTTTAAAGATTGTTATTGTTACATAAATTCTGATTTATTTCTCTACCAACTAGATTGGTGAGGCATCAAGAAGATGAACGACTCCGACAGGAAAAACTGGCTCAACAGAGACTGGAAATGGCCAGAAAGCGATGCAAAAAAGGTGTTGAGTTAACACAAGAAGAAGACAGTGATGTAGACCTGGATGTGGATGATAAAACTCTGGTTGAGACCGTCTTAAAACTTATGGATCAACGACATGCCTTGGAAAGAAACTATTTCATTAAAGTGAGTGGATAATTTGTTATTTAATTGTTAGAGACTTACATATAATTAGGTCCTTTTTATTCACATTGGATGGAATAATATGACAAAGCAGAAAGAAATTACTTCAATCAAATTGTGGTGTTGTGATAGAGTTATCGCCCTTTTAAGAAGCCTACAGATATGTCAGAAAATTTTAAAACACATTAGGGTTTTTCATTTTCAACTTTATGCTGTTTGCTGTTTTCTAATAACAAATTATTCATTTTATAGTTAGAATACCTATTACAAATGTCTCTAACTGATAGTGTCATTAGGTTAGCCAATAACAGAGGCTGGGTGGCCAAACCATTAGTGGTTCTAACATACATGTGTAGATTGTGTAACTGTAGATGTTTCATCAGTTATCATGCATAGATAAAGCCTAATTCAAGAATATGTTAATTTTTTACTTTAAAACAAGGTCGTCGGAGGCTGTTACTTTAGAAGATGTTACTTTAAGAAAATCAAAACAAACAAAACCCATATTAATTGGTGTCATTAATCCTGCTTAAAAAGTACTAGTGATAATGCCAAACAGTTTTATTGGGGCCATTGGGTTATTTCTCGCTCCAGCCAGTGCACCACGACTGGTGTATCAAAGGCCATGGTATGTGTTATCCTGTCTGTGGGATGGTGCATATAAAAGATCCCTTGCTGCTAATCGAAAAGAGTAGCCCATGAAGTGGTGACAGCAGGTTTCCTCTCTCAGTATCTGTGTGGTCCTTAGCCGTATGTCTGACACCATATAACCATAAATAAAATGTGTTGAGTGTGTCATTAAATAAAACATTTCTTTCTTTCTTTCATTACAAGACACACAGTGTACTTGGCTTAACTAATTATGACGTGGTTTGACTTTTAAAATTTGCGGTTGGTAAACTTCAGGTTTTCACTGCCTTAGATTTTACTAGAGATCTAATCAGAGTTATTCTTACAAATGTGTTAATTAGAGTTTACCTTCTGCAGCTCCTAGATGAGGAGGTGACGGATGCTGAAACTCTTGATGAGTTGTCTAAGGAGGATATCGAATCTCGCCTGGCAAGTCTTGGGGAGTTGAGGGAATCATGGAGACGTACAGAGGATGACTCTTCGCCAGAACAGCAGACGGCCATTTTCCAGGTTGGTGGTTTTATTTTTATCCATTGTCATGATGTCTGACTGTAAATTATGCAAGGATCAATAGAAAGGCACCATGGCACAGTCATATAATTGGAATACCTGAAACAATTGATTTTAGTGTCCGATTTTCAATGTGGCATCATTCTAGAAGTAAACTCTCTCTCTCTCTCTATCTCTCTCTCTCTCTCTCTCTCTCTCTCTCTCTCTCTCTCTCTCTCTCTCTCTCTCTCTCTCTCTCTCTCTCTCTCTCTCTCTCTCTCTCTCTCTCTCTCTCTCTCTCTCTGTCTAACCCCCACCCCCATCTCCATCCCCATTACCTAGGCTAATAAAATATGTTCTGTACCCTGAATCATTCTTACACTTCTCACACTCTCATTCTCACACACTCTTACGCGTAAAAATAAATTAAAATGAGATGAATGGTTTTTTTTTGTACTTTGACTGTTGTTTTGTATCCCATGTAGTCACTTTTGTTCGGCTAATTATCTTTAAAAATCATCATAGTTTGTTATTGGGTTGGGGTTATTTTTTATATATATATAGGAAGCCATTCGTCTAGGAATGGAACTGAAAAAGCGAAAGTTGGAAGAAAGTGGCTTGCCTAATTCTACAGAAGACTGCAAGGTGTCGCTGCTGACAGATCTGCAGCAGTGTCAGGACTTGGACGTGGACGACCTGATGTCAGACATGGAAAACAAGGTTAGATAGCATGCTCTGTTAAAATAGGTGGAAACGTTTTTAAATAGACAATTCTGTTACATGAGTGACCATTAGATGTCACATTTTTCATGTTTTAAAACATGTCGATCAAACAACTTGGATATACAGTAAAGTACTCTTACAACGAACCAGAAGTTTGTAAGTGTACTTACTGTATTTTTAAACAAGTTGTAAGATAAATGGTATCAAGCAGATATAAATGTAGTATTTTTAATTCTTACATATCGTCAAAAATCAAGTTTAAATAGATTTTCCAATTAAAACTTATTTATGGCACATGCAATATTTGTTTTGTCACAGAGCAGTGAGTTTTTTAAATGTCACAGAGCAGTGAGTTTTTTAAATGTCACAGAGCAGTCGATTTCGATCATGTTTATTTCTCATAGAACTGAGAGAGATTAAATTACTATTAAGATGATAATGCTTATGATATTTGCTCACCTATATTAGATTCAAATGAGATGATGGTCTGCTAAAAGGTACACATGTGTCATTTACCAAGTATCTGTACTAAAATAGCAATCACTTGTTTTCTATCGAAATAGTAATAATTTATACTGAATTTATTTTCACATAGATATTGAAAATGAATTGTGGTGTGTAACCTGTATCTATTTGTTTTGCTAGGATACAGAGTCATTGAAAGCACTGTGTGAAGAGCAGATTAAAGCCAAGCGAAATGGTTGGCATGACAACGTAGCAACAGTTTTGCAGTTAGTTGGCGACTCAGCCACTGAGAGTTCAAAAGGGGAGGTAACTGCAGAGAAGCAGGTTGTTCAAGCCTTGGAAAAGAAATATGATGCTTTAAAAGACAAGGTCATCATTGAGGTAATTAGATTTTTTGATTTTTTAAAAAATATTATCAGATTTTCAGTGGGTTGCACTTGTACAAGCAAGGTCCCATTGTGCATTGTAATCATCATCTTCTTTCTTTCCATGGTTCTGTGAGTAGAATTGTTAGGCCCAGGGCTCGAACTTAAGAATTTGTCTCCCACAGCAATTTTTAAAAGAATTACCATGGGTGAAACAGTCCACAGACGGCAATTTTGAGCCTGCCTATGGCAATTTTTTAAAAGTGACATTTGCAGCAAATAAGGTTATTTTGGTGTATGTAGACATATTTCAAATGTGCATATGTTAAATACAGGCAGATAATGTTTATACATTTTGTCATTGTTGAGGATCTTTACTGGTGGCACAGAAATGTTGTCGGTGATGCTGTCTACATACAGCAATTTATATATCAAGCCCTAAAACATTCCAGAGCTGGGTCTGGGTTTGGATCTGGTTAGTCAAAAGAGAAACACACAGAATCGAATGTAACAAAACACACTGCATCTGTGCTGGCATGAAAAACAGATCTGGCAGCAGACGATATAGAACATGCTAAATTTTGACAGTGCCAGGGTCTGTTGCAAAATGCATCCAGAGTCATGTTTGAAAAAAAACATTGGTCGCTAATGAAATACTAATACTAAACACTCGGTTGGTGCAAAACTGTAAGTCTGTTAAGTATCCCATAAATTGTGATGTGGCCAACTGGGTTTCAACAACTACCTATTTCATGCACAAAAAAACAATCGGACATCAACTTCAGTTTTGGGTGTGACATAGCCTAGTGGTAAAGTGCATGCCTGATGTGTGGTCGATGTAGGATCGATCCCCGTTGATGGGCCCAGTGAGCTGTTTCTTGTTCCAGCCAGTGCACCACGACTGGTATATCAAAGGCCATAGTACGTGCTATCCTGTCTGTGGGATGGTGCATATTAAAGATCCCTTGCTACTAATGGAAAAATGTAGCAGGTTTCCTCTTTATAACTGTCAAAATGACCATATGTTTGACATCCAATAGTTGATGATTAATTAATCAATGTGCTCTAGTGGTGTCATTAAACAAAACAAACTTTAAAAAAAAAATTGTTTAATGACACCACTAGAGCACATTCACTTCAATTTGACTGCAGATAACTATTTTTCAAACGAATGTGACAAAGTTCTGTGTGACTGTTTTTCAAGGCCTTGATGAAGCAGATGGGCGAGGCTGAGTGGAAACACTTGTCTGAGCGTGAGCGACAGCGCCATGTCATTAAGATGCGGGTGGAAGAGCGACGATTGCGACAGGAGGGCAAGATGGATGAGGTGGCCATGTTGTTAGGACAGCACCTGCAAAATGAGCAAGGTACAAAAACTATATTACTTCAGACTTTTGTATTGTTGAAATTCTGGATTTTAGTGCCACTAGAAAACAGTTATTGAACTCTCACTATAACTTTTCAAGACCCAAGGTTATTTTCATCTCAGATATTACTTGATGCAAGCCAATACAAAGTTGGGTACCATTAGTGTGGACAGCTGCTATTGGCCATCTGGTCAGGTGATAGCTTAAACAGTAGTTCATACAAATTTACAAAACTATATACTGCATCATAACAAATAGTAATTTAAGAGATTGATGAAACACACTCACTCATTCTCTCTCTCTCTGTCTCTCTCTCTCTCTCTCTGTCTCTCTCTCTCTCTCCTCTCTCTCTCTCTCTCTCTCTCTCTCTCCTCTCTCCCTCTCCCTCTCCCTCTGTCTCTCTGATCTCTCTCTCTCTCTCTCTCTCTCTCTCTCTCTCTCTCTCTCTCTCTCTCTATTATTTCCGGTAATTAAAAAAACCTGTAATATGGATGATCTGAACTATTTCTATATGTGTTGCTTACAGAACTTGTCAAGCTGCTGGGCGACACCAGACAGAGTCAGAAGGAACAGCTGGAAGAGAGGTTGGCCCGCCGCCGACAGCTCACGGCAGAACGAGAAGCTGAGGGTTTGTCTGTCGATGAGGATGTACTAGACGAGATTCAGGAGAAAGAGGAGAAAGAGAAACCTCGGAGAATAGTGAGTAGCGAAAGAAAGAAAGAAATGTTTTATTTAACGACGCACTCAACACATTTTATTTACGGTTATATGGTGTCAGACATATGGTTAAGGACCACACAGATATTGAGAGAGGAAACCTGCTGTCGCCACTTCATGGGATACTCTTTTCGATTAGCAGCAAGGGATCTTTTATATGCACCATCCCACAGACAGGGTAGAGTATTTTTAACATGCCCATATATCACTAAAGTTTCAGGCATGTCCGTCGCGGGCCAAATCTCTGGATAGCCAGTGACTTGGCCTGGGACAGAATACAATTGAAGCATAATTGTTAGAAAATGTTTCATGAAGAATTTCAAACTACACCTATAAATCATGTTTTCAAAATTCTTTCAGAATATTCTAGCAAACCTTGACATGCAGTTTGAGGAGGAGAAGGCTGCGTTACTCTCCAGCCTGACCAGGCAGACGGATCACCTGCAGGCCGAGAGGGAGAGACAACTCACACTGGCGCGACTCCGACGAGACAGGAAGTGTCTGCAGCAGGAGGAGAAACTCGACTCGGCCTTCGTTATTTTCAGTCTTGGACAGCAGCACGAGGCAGACAGACAAAAGAGGTATACGTAACACTGAAGAGATTGGTTGTTTAGAATACACTTTCTTTCTTTCTTTCTTTCTTTAGACCGGCCTTGGTGGTGTCGTGGTTAGGCCATCAGTCTACAGGCTGGTAGGTACTGGGTTCGGATCCCAGTCGAGGCATGGGATTTTTAATCCAGATACCGACTCCAAACCCTGAGTGAGTGCTCCGCAAGGCTCAATCGGTAGGTGTAAACCACTTGCACCGACCAGTGATCCATAACTGGTTCAACAAAGGCCATGGTTTGTGCTATCCTATCTGGGAAGCGCAAATAAAAGATCCCTTGCTGCCTGTCGTAAAAGAGTAGCCTATGTGGCAACAGCTGGTTTCCTCTAAAAAACAGTGTCAGAATGACCATATTTTTGACATCCAATAGCCGATAATAAGATAAAAAACAAATGTGCTCTAGTGATGTCGTTAAATAAAACAAACTTTTTTTTTTTTCTTTCTTTCTTTATTTTAACTTATTTTCGTGCTTATATTCAATTAAGGTTCTAGCATGCTATCATGGGCATACATCTTAGCTATCTGGGCTGTCTGTCCAGGACAGTGGGTTGGTTGTTAGTTAGTTAGTTAAGGAGAAAAGGGTGTGGTGATCTTACATCTACCCATTGAGTCGTTAAAACTCGCTCTGGGTGGGAGCCGGTACCGGGCTGCGAGCTCTATACCTACCAGGCCGGTTAGAATACACTTTTGCTTTCTGTGTTAAATACATAGAAGATATCTACACACAGATCCTTCCCATTGGTCCACTTCTCGCTGAAATATTTAAATGAAGCTAAAATTATAGTTGATTACTAAATGGAAAGTAGTAAGAGTGTTGATGGAATTTAGTGATTCCTTGTTATCTTCTAAGTGTCAAATTTACCAAATTGGACACCAAAAAGCCTTAGTTTAAAATGTACTATTTACCCCAGACAGATGGATTAAGAATTTAAATGATTATTGTCATTATATTGTTGGTAATGGTTGAGGGGGTTTCAGGTGACCAAAGTGTAACATCATGGATTACAAAGTTAGTTTTTGTTTAATACTGATGTAGCTAGTTGAAGAAACTACTTTTGGGGACAAATTAATAAATGTATAATTTTAGGTAATATATCACAGGATGCAAAATATGTAACTTTCACAGTGTCTATTAGTAAGCAAATGCATTGATTGATCAAATAACCTGCATACACTAGTGCTGAGTCCTACATACACCACTGAGAGAACACACTCTTGGCCAATACCGATGCACTTTAGAGACAAGCTATGGGGAACCAAATGTGAACTGATCAACACCACACAGTTCATCAGGAACATACAAATCCTGATCGAAATTAAGAGCCATAACCAACAGTGTTTGAACACAGAAGAGAAGAAGAAGACTAGTGCCTAACTATGTGGGAAAATTAAAGCCGCACACCCTAGTTCCATCCAGCGAAAAATCAATTATAATTTGGTTAATCTACAAACCTGTAACACACTTAGATCACATTTTTATCAAATGGAGTGAAAAAGCAGGTTTTATATCGATAAATACCATGGGAATCCCCATGTCCCAATTGCTTGAAATAATTTTGAAAGTTAGTATTCTGATGTCACCGGTAGATGTCGCTCGAAGCACAACAATGAAGCACAACAATGCCTATGTCACGACAACTTTCACAGACTAAGGGGTGCATTTCTTTCACCTCTTCTGCACATGTTCCAACTGTTCTGTCCTGGTTGTATCCCTTCTCCAGATATCGTAAGACTTAGAAAAATTATTGGTTTTAAGGGTTTGTAACGTTTTGTATTGAGACACTTACTGGTCTGAACTTTATTGTTACTGAAAATGTTCACGAACTGTGAAGAAAAATCTCACAAATGAACAACAACAAATCGGATGTTGATTGCTCGAACCGTGCACGAGAAAACAAACCGAACCAAAATGATAACGGTCACGTGATATACCAACATCTGTGACATTGAAATGGAAATATCCCCTCTAAAAATAGATTAGACCTTGTCTGCTCAACGGGTTTTTCTCAGACGTGCATGTGATATTATGAAATATGAAAAATGCATTTTGTGGTATTACAAAAACCAGGATTACCAAAAAACACTTCAGGTGAATGGAAATGTATATTCTAAATAATAAATGGTAAGTAAAGTGCAATTTTATTTGTGAAAAAATGGGTTTAATAGCGAAAAACAACGCTGTAATGGTTAACAACTAGCCGTAACTAGGGTGTGTCCCTTTAATAATATGCATGCTAGAAATGTTATGAAAACATTGTTGCTCCAAAAACGCCCATGCTATCAGTTTCAACAATTTGTTTTCATTAGCTATTTACAAGAAAAGGAAAGACAGAGACGGTTGGCTCAAGACAGGCTTGCTGCTAGACGGAACAAAAAGAACGCCTTGATTGAAGGTGATACAAGTAAATTGGAACAACAGATAACAGAAGAAATCAAAACAGAGGATGAAAACAAAGGTAGGAAAGCTGGATAATACAAGTAAATGTGTGGATTGACAGATGTTTATTTTTATCACAATTAGTACTTGGTTTGTGAGCTGGGGGGTTTTCAATACATTTTCCAAGGGAGCATGTCTCAATTGTCCCCACTATAAACTTGTCTCGCCACAGTCTAGACACACACACCCTCCCCTTGCTAAAATACCTGCACACACACACACTCACGTGGTGAATATTCAGTGACTGGTACTCTTTGTTTGGCTTGTGAGTATTATTGACTGGTTTGAAGATTTATTTTTTTAAATTGTAAACTGATGGTGAGTGTATTCTGATTGGTTAATTATGTTCCTTTTCCGAGATCAAATGAAAATAACACCCGGAAAGCTGATGACATCATTAGAAAGTGATGTCATTAGCAATTGGAACAGGCAAAGTTGACGATTCAAGGGTCTACAGTTAGATTGTAGCCAGGTATTTTTTTCAAGAAATACAAAATATACAGTTAGTTCCATAGAAAAACAATTCAGTTTACAAGGGACAACCATATGGAGTTTTTAGATTTGCAGGTGTTATTGTCTATTTGATGCCCGCAAATGTTTAATTTTTTACCTCAAGCTAACACCTTCATTCAAAAATGACATTTGCGGGATCAAATAGACAATAACACCCACAAATCTAAAAACTCCATATTATCAGTTATCTCCTAAAAGAACCAGTTAATGGTCTATGGTTCTACGTTTGCAAATTGCTACACTATTTTGTATTTAAGGAAACAAAATCTGGTTCTCAGCTTAGATTCATAATACTATGACTTCAATTAATGACAGTATTGTAAAGTGTCTGCAAAATTACATTTTTAATTATTAACAGTGGCACAGAGCTCACTGGATTGGGTGTTGGATTCACTTTATCTGCAATGTGTCCTTTTGGTACTTTACTTTTCAGTCCTAAAATTGTGCACTGTTTAATATATTTTGTCTCTTGCATTGCTCCCTTTTTCTTTTTTCAGTATCTGAGTCTGTTCAACAGAGTCTGCTCGATAACACTGACCGTTGCCATGACAGTGAACGTGAGGTCCTTCTTCAACTATTACAGACAGTGTTTGACGATTCCAAGAGGAAGAAAGCATTCAAGAAACTCTCACAGGAGGCAGGTTTTTACTCACGTCACATACAATGGGTTCACATACAGTCAGGCTTTCTGTCAGACATAATTTTAGTGTACCTAATAAAAACTAAACAGACCATAAGGGCGTCGACTAGATGGTTATGTGTTTGAAATGTTCTGAAATTGGACACAGCATTTCATGTATGTTGACAAATTTTAAACAGCAGTTCTCTTACTCTCATCTATCTAAAAATAATAAAAATATATCCATTAATTTCAAAGATTTTAGAGTACGGTACATAACTTTTGCATCCATTAAATGCTTTTGTAGGAGATATCACTGGCACTATAATTTGCAATATCCGCTGCGATATTCTCTTAGGAGATATCGCTTCTTTTGTTACGTCACTGTGTATGTTTCAGCACTAAATCTTTCATTAGTGATGTCACGCCACTGTTGTTCTGCTAGTTAACGAGTCTACCGCTGCCAAATATAGTGACATTCAACCCATATTACTGACATTGTTTACAATTGTCACAAATGAAAAGAATGATAATGGATGATAAAAAGAATACCCCCCTCGTGTCTTGTGATAACATCATTTATCAGCACTTGTTGATAAAAGTATAAAATCCTCGGCAAGCCTCGGATTTCATACTTTTATCAACTCGTGCTGATAAATTATATCACAAGACACGAGTATACTCTATTTATCCTCCATATCCTCTGGCAGAAACCCTGACAGTGTATATTCAATGTGTTCACATATATGATGGACATGTAATGTGCACAATCAATGTAAATAAATTGTCTATCGTGAAAATGGATGCAAAGTATTTCATACCTCTATGAATTTTTAAAAACATTTGATTGGTAGCTTACACTGTCTAAATAAACATTTCCACTAATCCATATACTACATGTATAGAATGATATGTTAAAATTTCATTTCTTATTGCAGCAGTTAATTAGGGATTTAAAAAAAAAATATGAGAACACTTTCCTTGTAGGGCATTCACGAGTCCAAAATATTGGATTCGAGTACCCGAGGGTCAGATTCGACCCAGACCCGAGTACCCGACACTTACACTAGATGATGATTAGATTAAGGACTAAATAAAATAGCATTATGCATCTTATTTCCAGCGCTGAACATGGTTGCCAAATCATGTCATTGTATTGCATTTAAAAACGGGTTGATACGTGTAGTGTTGTGATGGACGAACGGCTAGTTTAAAAAGAGAAACTAGCGCATGATCATATAATTATTGTGTAACTTATATCGTTGATTATCTGCTGCTGAAATTATTGTCCTACATTGTCCACTGTATTATAGTTGCTCATTGTATTCCACCTTGTACGGGTACTCTAGACTTGACCCGTGCCCAAGTACTCGTTGAGACCCTATTTCGTTGTTATTTTTATAGATTAGATACATTTCCACATTTGTGTAATGGTTTTCAAACAATATGTTTTAAAAACTCATATTACTCCATCTGTTTTTACAGGACCTGAAGACAGAGTTGGCAAAGCTTCAGCGAGAACACACAAAATGGTTGACTCAGTCCCAGCATGCTGTGATGACCAAACGCGGCCCGCCCAAACTGTCTGATGTGGCTAAACGCAGGGCCCAGCAGTTCAAGCTGCTCACCAAAGCCATGTCCTACAGACTTGAAGGTTTGTCACTTCAAAGCAGCTGCATTTTAGCCTCTGTAATTTCTGGTATATCAAAGGCTGTGGTATGTGCTATCCTGTCCGTGGGATGGTGCATATAAAAGATCCCTTGCTACTAATGAAAAAATGTAGCGGGTTTTCTGTCTAAGACTACATGTCAAAATTATCAAATATTTGAAATCCAATAGCCAATGATTAATAAATCAATGTGCTGTTGATGTATGCATGATATTGTGGTCTATTAGAGTGCACCTTGTGGCCCAATACCTCTGACTCATTCATGAGGGGCAGGATTTAGCTCAGTCAGTTGAGTGTTCGCTTGAGGTGCTTGCATCGCAGGATCAAACCACGTCGATGGATTTATTCAACTGATTGGGTTTTTTCTCATTCCAACCAATGCACCACAACTGGTCAAAGACTGTGGTATGTGATTTCCTGTTTGTGAAAAGTGCACATAATAAATCCTTTGCTGCATTAGAAAAAATGTAGCGCATTTCCTCTTATGACTATGTGTCAGAATTACCAAGTGTTTGACATCCAATAGGTGATGATTAATTAATCAATGTGCTCTAGTGGTGTCGTTAAACAAAAACAAACTTTTAACTCAACGTTCATGATTTCTGTTAGTGTTACCTCAACCTTGGTCCATATCAGTCCAGACTACCCATCAACGAATCCAGCTTGAGTGTCCCTACCACAAACCAAAGCTTCTTCTGGCAAAGCTCGCTGGGTCATTCATTGAGACATATAAGCCCCCTCACCACGTCAAGCAATGAAGTATGAAAGGGGCACAGTTGTTATAAATTTGTCAAATTTTACTTTTGCCTTATGTGTTATTCTATATCTGGTCATCTGTTTATTGTAGTTGAAGAACGCTTCCTCCAAGCTGCAAGACCAGATTTGGACGAGGCTGGTGTGAAGGAAGAACTCTCAGTGAGTTTGTTAGCAGACCTGCAGCAGAAGCACAAGGAAGATGTGAAGTCAATCCAGGACATGATGCTACAGAAGGCATGGCAAAAAAAAAACTTTTCTGAATTGTTTAACCATTAAAATGTGTTAATCTGAATACTTTGGACACAATCATTTCTGGTTGTCAGACATTGAAGTATTAATATACTCTTCAAAAAAAGAAACGCAAAAGGGTACAAATGGGTTATAACTCCGATTTTATGTTTCCTACCGGTTCATGCTTTGTGAATATAAGGTCATTGCATGTCCCAAACACATTCCCACGGTTACATTCGATAAAACGCAGCTACTGTACAATAAAGTTCCAAAATGTGAATATTCGCAAAAACGCAGCCACGTGCAAACCATGTCACCACTGCATGTGCGTTGTCTGCACGTGCAACATGAACACCGACAGTATAAAAGTGCAGGGTGTTCGCTTGCCTGGCCTCTGTATCTGGCCGACAGTTGACAATCCAGGACATGCCACGTCTCAGTGAACCGCAGAGAAACAATGCCATCAGCCGACTAGACGCAGGCGAATCCAGAACGGCCGTTG
The DNA here is from genome assembly GCF_016097555.1 of Gigantopelta aegis. Lineage (NCBI taxonomy): Eukaryota > Metazoa > Mollusca > Gastropoda > Neomphalida > Peltospiridae > Gigantopelta > Gigantopelta aegis. Next base: position 64,081,761 of record NC_054701.1, on the reverse strand, counting down.
CCAGGGCATTCCATGTGTCCCCAAGCACCATCTCCAGACTGTGGGACCGTTACCAGCAACATGGATCAACACGTGACCTCCCTAGATCCGGTCGACCATGGGTCACTACCCCCGGGCAGGACCGCTACATCCGGGTACGCCACCTTCGGGAACGATTGACTGCTGCCACCTCCACAGCCGCAGCAATACCAGGTTTGCACAGGATATCCGACCAGACCGTACGGAACCGCCTACGTGAGGTAGGAATTCGTGCCAGACGTCCAGTTCGAGGTGTCATCTTAACACCACAACACCGTCGACTCCGACTGCAGCGGTGCCAGATTCATCGACAATGGCCTCAACTGCGATGGAGACAGGTGTGGTTCAGTGACGAGTCCCGATTTCTGCTCCGACGTCATGATGGAAGATGCTGCGTGTATAGGCGTCGTGGTGAACGTTATGCGGCAAACTGCGTGCAGGAAGTGGACAGATTCGGCGGGGGTAGTGTCATGGTGTGGGCAGCCATCTCACACACTGGCAGAACTGACCTGGTCCACGTGCAGGGCAACCTGAATGCACAGGGCTACATTGACCAGATCCTCCGGCCACACATCGTTCCAGTTATGGCCAACGCCAACGCAGTGTTCCAACATGACAATGCCAGGCCTCACACAGCACGTCTCACAACGGCTTTCCTACAGAACAACAACATTAATGTCCTTCCTTGGCCATCGATATCACCGGATTTGAACCCAATTGAGCATCTTTGGGACGAGTTGGACCGACGCCTCCGACAGCGACAACCACAGCCCCAGACCCTGCCCGAGCTGGCAGCAGCCTTGCAGGCCGAGTGGGCCACCATCCCCCGGGACGTCATCCGTACTCTGGTTGCTTCAATGGGCAGGCGGTGCCAGGCAGTTGTCAACACACGCGGAGGCCACACCCGGTATTGACTCCAGATGACCTTGACCTTGGTGGTGTGTTCTATCACTTACTCACAATGGACTAGAATGAATTGTGAACAATCCTGCAACATTTGGTAATTATCGGACTCACCATTCAATAATTAAATCAATTCTCCAAATGTTACGACAATGTGGTTTTGCGTTTCTTCTTTTGAAGAGTATATATTCAAAACCATCAGACATTACTTAAAATGAAAGAATTTTTTTTTAAAAACCCAGATTTTTGTTTGTTAAAATAAATTTCCAACATTTCAGCAATTGCTGTTTTCATCAGGTGAATTTGATTCATAAACTTCACATGTCTTCTTTTCACTGAGGGCAAGACGTAGCCCAGTGGTACAGCAATCGCTTGATGTGCGGTCGGTTTGGGATTGATCCCCGTCAGTGGGCCCATTGAGTTATTTCTCACTCCAGCTAGTGCACCACGATGGTACATCAAAGGCTGTGGTATGTGCTAGCCTGTCTATGCATATAAAAGATCCCTTGCTGCTAATCGAAAAGAGTAGCCCATGAAGTGGTGACAGTGGGTTTCCTTCCTCAATATCTGTGTAGTCCGACGCCATATAACCATAAATAAAATGTGTTGAGTGCATCATTAAATAAAACATGTTCTTCCTTCCTTCCTTTCAATGAGTTTAATCATTTTAATGATAATATGAAACTAGAATTTTTTTAAAAGATGTACCGTAACAAATGATTGAGACTGCTGAAAATGTGGAAATAACTTGTTACGAGGTAACGTTATAATGTTTCTGTTTAGGATATTCACACAAAATTATGACAAATTGAATGAATTTTGGAGTTGCTCTGTTTTGAATTCTTGGTTGGCACTCTCTGTCCATTAATTTGAAAAATTAATATGAGAGGCAACTTTGGTCTATATCTTAAAACTTTTCTTTCACTGTCTAACACATGTTGCCCCAATCTTAGGCTAGTATTGCTACAAGATGTTTGACATCTTCTACTTTCAGTTTCCAGACATGTTAACTAATGACATTGTCTGTACCAGTAGATAAAAATTATGTGGTATATTTATGCTAAGAGAGGGTATGTTTTGTTTTGTTTTTCTTTTCTTCTGTTTTTTTTTATATTATTGTTCATGTTTTTCTAGAATTCATATAATTTAAGGGGGAAATAAATTATTGATTGATTGATTGATTGGTTGGTTGGTTGGTTGGTTGGTTGGTTGGTTGGTTGGTTGATGATTGATTGATGATTGATTTCATTTCATTGATGATTTGGATTGATTGATTGATGATTAAGACTGATTTATTTATTTATTTATTGATCGATTGATTGATTGATCGTTCGATCTGAATAAGCAGTTTTGTATATTTGACATTTTGCCTCTCTTAATTAATAGGATGATGAGTTTTTAGTGAAGTTCAAAGGTGTTCAGGAGACATCGCGACTCGAAGGTTGGTTCACCAATTTGACTTCAGTGGTGTTCAGTGTCCATGAACACGACATCGCGATGGCTGAGAGAAAACTGGAAGCAGAGTTTGAAAAAGAAAAACAAGAAATGTTAGACCGAGGTGCGTTAGATTTTATTCTGTTAAAAATGTATTACTTTAGCAAATATGTAACTTTTCATGCATTTTGTACATGATATTTGAAAGGTAATTTGTACTTTTTTTAACATTTATTATTCAGTTTGCAACATTGGTGTTTTGTCTTGGCAATTTTAGTTTAAAATTCTGTAAGTACAAATTTAAACAAAACTGTAGGTGTTGAATGTCTGTATCTATGCTATAAAAGCAAACAAATATATTATGTAGTTTAGTGCAAATTGTTAGTATTTATTATTTTAATAAGAAGTTAATGCAAACAGTTAGCATAGCAATGAATAGTAAGCATTCAGTAACTGTGTTTCGTTTGTAACCTCCATGTTTTTTTCTTTATGTGTGCAGTGCGTGACCAGGGAGAAGATGTGGATGTTGACACTATGATAAAAGATTTAGAAGCAAAGTTTGCTGACAAAAAACAGGTAAAAAGATACATCAAAGATAAAAAGTTGGTACCAGTAAAAAACCGTTTCATATTTTTAGCCTTTGTGCAAAGTTTGATACATATTTTTTTGTGTGTGTGTGTGTGTGGTTTTTTATGTAATTATTTTTCTTATTTAGCATTAAAAGTCAAACTGGACTTTTTGTTCCCTGGCAAACGTTGTAGCATTCTAAAGTTGTCACTGTACTGACTTGATTAAAACCAGTATACTGAAATGACACAAATTAAGCATTCCATTTCTTCTGTTTTCATTCCATCCTGTATAACCAAGCTTTATTTCTTTACTTCAGATTAATATACAGTTGAATTTAAGACATATTTTATCTTATTAGATGATTTGAGAGAAGAGTATGTTGTCACTTAAGGCAGTAAGTTGTATGAAATCATGGCAATTTGTATCAAGTAAGATGATTTGAGAGAACAGTATGTTAGATGTTTTCGGAGTTTATTATGGTGTCAGTGGGCACTGTTATAAAACTGTTAGTAAAATAAAGGATTTTAGCATAGATCACTATAGTTGTGTCACAGGATCGAACCACCTTGGTGGATCTATTCAAATATTTCTCATTACAACCAGTGCATCACAACTGGTCAAAGGTTGTGGTATGTGCTGTCCTGTCTGTGGGAAAGTGCATATAAAGGATCCCTTGCTGCATTAGGAAAAATGTAGCAGGTTTCCTTTGATGAATACCTGTCAGAATTACCAAATGTTTGACATCCAATAGCCAATGATTAATTTATCTATGTGGTCTAGTGATGTCATTAAACAAACGAAAAAATAATAATCACTATAGCATTGTGAAATCACAAGACATTATTCCATGTTTAATTGATTAAAATTGTTTATTTGTGTGTAGGATGTGCTGTCAAACCTGGTTAATGAAAGACTGATATCTGAGGAACAGAGTAAAGAAAACGAAGAAACTGCAACATCTCAACTGATAAAGCTGGCTGATGGTCAGACGCAGGTGTCCGGTGATAAAACACCAGAGGAAAAAATATCACCACTGAATATGGTAAGCTTCTGTTTAATACATAGCTGTACCTAGTGGGGGAGGCATGGGAGATAAATATTGATAAGTATTACTCTGCATTGATTTTTTTTTTTTTTTTTTTTTTTTTAAATTGTCCTTTTTTATTTTGAAATAGTCTGTAAAAAGTATTTGGATGAGATCTAAAGTCTTAACCACATTGTTAACAACTATGATAAGTTACTCTCCTACCTTTAAGTAACATTAGATTTTCCCCACATTTTGTTCAGACAGAAATCCTGAAAGAAAAACATTACAATGACACAGATCCCACATACTAGATGATAAACATGTCACCTATATCGACTTCGCTGAGATTGCCGTGGGCTAAAAAACATGTAATTTTGTGCCAGCTGCCATTTAGCCATTTTATGGAATACTCTCCAAGAGGGGTGAAAGGATGTGACATAATCTAACAACATTATCTTAGCAAAGTCGAGATAGGTGACATGTTTATCATCTAGTATGTGGAACTGATGTCAATGTGATGATTTTTTTCACAATTTCTGTCTGGACAAAATGTGGATAAAATCTATCGTAATTAAAGGTTGTTGTTAACAATGTGGTTCGGGCTTTAGCTCAGTTGGTAGAGCACTCACTTAATGTGCTTTGGGTTGCAGTACTGAATTTTTTCCCTCATCCCAACCAATGCCCTACAACTAGTATATCAAAGGTCACAGTATGTGCTGTCCTGTCTGTAAACAAATCCCTGTAAACAAAATGTTGCGGGTTTCCTCTGAAGACTGTGGGTCAGAATGAGCCAAATCCAATAGCCAATGTGCTTTAGTGATGTCATTAAAAAAAAACCCTGTGACCTTGATTAATTTACGTCTAATTTGCAAAGTTATCAAATTATGAAAGTATGTGATCTGAAACATTTTATAGGATAAAAAGAATATATTGTCATGAAAACAAGTGATAAATGTCAGACATGATACTGTATGACTGATACGTTGCTGTGTTATTAGTTGCAGGAAAGACTGGCAGCGCGGCGACAGGCTCGTCGAAGAACGGCAGAAAACCAGGGTGGAGACGAGAGTAGACCAAGCACCAAGGATTCTATGATGGTGAGTTGTCTCTGAGAACCAGTCAAACTGCAACATGGTAATAAATTGCTATATTGTTCTTTGTTAAAAATAAACAATTACAGTTTTCAGTAGTGATAATCTTTAGAAGAATAAAGCCTACCGCATACAAGAATTATCAGTTCAGCAAAATGTTACTGGGAGACTTTTTTTTTGCACAGCTCATAGCTCTCGTGAGCTGACAATTTAGTGAGTTTTTTGCCTCGCAAACTTGGAAGAAACATTTCATTCATGTTTGATATTTTTGGCTTCACTATGTTAAGACAACATCAGGTAAGTTCTGAGCTGCAATGACTAATTGACAAATGGTAACACAGATTAACTGGCCCAACTTGAAGAGACTATAGGTTTTATTTCCATCTGTCATTTCTAAGTTTCCAGACTTTCGTTTTGCAGTGTATCAAGATATTGAGCTAAAATTTTGCCTATTGCTATATCTTGTATTGTTGCAACTGGCCTCGGTGGTGTCATGGTTAAGCCATCAGGCATAAGGCTGGTAGGTACAGGGTTCACAACCCAGTACTGGCTCCTACTTAGAGCAAGTTTTAACGACTTAATGGGTAGGTGTAAGACCACTACATCCTCTGCTCTCTCACTAACCACTATCCAGTAACAACAAACTCACCTTTCCGGACAGGCAGCCCAGATAGCTGAGGTGTGTGTGCCCAGGACAGCGTGCTTGAACCTTAATTGGATATAAGCACAAAAATAAGTTGAAATGAAATGAAAATGTGTTGTTACCTTATAGATCAAGTTTGACTTTCATGGTAATTTACAAAGTTTTTGACAGAGTTATGTCCCTTGAACTTATTAAATTTCATCATAGTGATACTTACTTTGTGTATTGCTGGAATTGCTGTGAACTTTCAACTGAACAAAACATATGAAGTGCCCTTTCATTCAGCTGAATGCTCTCATGTATGTCAGTCAAAAGGAAATGCAATGAGGATAAGTAAATCTGACATGGTGATTGATTCTTCATCAGTTTATATAAATGTGTCAAGCAAATGAATTCTCATGGACCCATTTGGTCATCAGTAAATGAAAAAGGTCATGATTTCATTATGGAAACATCCAGAACTAATATGATAAGAAATTGGCAAAATCATTACGAAATAATGTTGATAAAAAGTCTGCGTTTTTTTTTTATTCCCACCTCAAAGGTGTACACAAATTTATGTGTATTCCAGGGATTTATTCAGAATATTTTTTACGTCACCTGTCCGATGGGAATGGGAAAAATAGCCTATTTTGTTGTTCCCCAATGTATTATTAATAAATATAATTTGACGGAAATAACCAGTCTACTGGCCAATCACACAAATGTGGTTATGTGATCTTTGGACAAAATGTAGGCAACATGTACCGATACTTCTAGGGGGAAAAAAGCCCCCAAAGTCATTGAAATAATTTTTTTTAAACAAAGGCGACTTAGAACTTCGCCATGGATGAAAAGTAAGGTGAAGTTTAGTAAGGGCGATTATTTCACCCACGTCGACCCCTTGCGTGAACCCTAATAGGTTGAGTGTCCACTGAATATTTTAATATACCAGAGTTAAATTCATTTATTACCTCAGCAGGCACTCATAATGCACTTATAATGCATAATGCTCACTGAGAAATAATTTTCACTTGGGGAACTAAATTTGATAATAACTGGTAACTTGTTTATTATCCTCTATTTATTATTGAGAACAGACCAAATTAAATATATACAGTCATGTATATTGGGAATTTTTAGTACAGAAATTAGGACTTTTCAGTGCCACTTTCTTTTGGGAAGGGTCCTAAGTTCGGACTCACAGAATGCCTGGATAAATCCCAGTATTCATACTTAATATATTTATCTATATCTTTATGTGAGTTGAAAAAAAATAAGGATATCAGTATCCTGTGTACACATGTGTTTTGTTTTTCAGAGTCGCCCTAGTTTGACACGGCAGAAGACTCTTGCCAGCTTCGAGGTGACGGAGGAGGAAAAACATGCGACCACACAGCGACTCATCAACCAGCAGATGCACCTACACTCCAAACTGATAGAGGACCAGGCCAGACAGGAACAACTCGTAAGATCTTAACACTTGAGTCACAGTTAAAGTTTAAAGTTTAGTTTGTTTAACGACACCACTAGAGCACCTACACTCCAAACTGATAGAGGACCAGGCCAGACAGGAACAACTCGTAAGATCTTAACACTTGAGTCACAGTTAAAGTTTAAAGTTTAGTTTGTTTAACGACACCACTAGAGCACCTACACTCCAAACTGATAGAGGACCAGGCCAGACAGGAACAACTCGTAAGATCTTAACACTTGAGTCACAGTTTAAGTTTAAAGTTTAGTTTGTTTAACGACACCACTAGAGCACATACACTCCAAACTGATAGAGGACCAGGCCAGACAGGAACAACTCGTAAGATCTTAACACTTGAGTCACAGTTAAAGTTTAAAGTTTAGTTTGTTTAACGACACCACTAGAGCACCTACACTCCAAACTGATAGAGGACCAGGCCAGACAGGAACAACTCGTAAGATCTTAACACTTGAGTCACAGTTTAAGTTTAAAGTTTAGTTTGTTTAACGACACCACTAGAGCACATACACTCCAAACTGATAGAGGACCAGGCCAGACAGGAACAACTCGTAAGATCTTAACACTTGAGTCACAGTTAAAGTTTAAAGTTTAGTTTGTTTAACGACACCACTAGAGCACATACATTCCAAACTGATAGAGGACCAGGCCAGACAGGAACAACTCGTAAGATCTTAACACTTGAGTCACAGTTAAAGTTTAAAGTTTAGTTTGTTTAACGACACCACTAGAGCACATACACTCCAAACTGATAGAGGACCAGGCCAGACAGGAACAACTAGTAAGATCTTAACACTTGAGTCACAGTTAAAGTTTAAAGTTTAGTTTGTTTAACGACACCACTAGAGCACATACACTCCAAACTGATAGAGGACCAGGCCAGACAGTAACAACTGATAAGATCTTAACACTTGAGTCACAGTTAAAGTTTTAACGTTTATAGTGTTTAACAACATCACTAGAGCACCTACACTTCAAACTGATAGAGGACCAGGCCAGACAGGAACAACTCGTAAGATCTTAACACTTGAGTGACAGTTTAAGTTTAAAGTTTAATTTGTTTGACGACACCACTAGAGCACATACACTCCAAACTGATAGAGGACCAGGCACTTGAGTGACAGTTAAAGTTTAAAGTTTATTTTGTATAACGACACCACTAGAGCACATTGATTTATTAATCATCGGCTATTGAATGTCAGACATTTGGTAATTTTAACATATAGTCTTAGAGAGGAAACCTACTACATTTTCCCATTAGTAGCAAGGCATCTTTTATATACACCATCCCATAGACAGGATAGCACATACCATTGTCTTCGATATACCAGACGTACATAATATGCTGCAGTTTAATATTACATGAAGCAAAGTCTTACATAATTAGATGTTTTTGATACTGTAAGTTTTTACTTAGCCTAGATTTTTAAACAGGTGGTTTTTATTTGTTCCATTGATCAAGTAGCAGAATTAGTTTGGTGCAAGACCTTCTTGACTGCTCCTCTAGAATGAACGTGTATTGCATTCACAATAAACAAAATCAGCTGAAACTGTTAGAGCAGAGTTACTGAAGTCTAAAATAACAAAGAACCAAATTATTGTATGTACTCGTCATTTATTTACAGTTGAAACAGCGTATTGAAGCAAGGAAGGGAAAGCGACAGAGTGAAGTTTCCGAACTTCTGAACCTCGGAGAAAGACAGAAGACTGTTCTTGTAAAGACAAAAATGGTAGGAGAGATTTAAATAGTGTATAATCATATTTGTTCTAAGTGCAGTGTTCGAGATAAAAAAAATTGGCCAGTATCCCAGTTGGATACTAACATTTCAAAATGTGGTATCCCACCTGAGAATTTAGTATTATATGGCATCCCGGTGGGATACTGGGTTCTTGAAGTCTGGTATCCAAAATTAAATTCTGGTATCCCCGGGATATCGGGATACCATTAATCTCAAACACTGAAGTGTATTAATCCTAGTTCAGACTGTATGTAGCCTGTTCTTTCAATTAAACATTAATTAACATTGATGTGACATTAAACCATTTTATTAATGTTTTTAAAACTTACAGTAAGTTTCGGCTAGCTTGTGGATTTAAATCACAGAAGAAAGATTTAATTGTTACATTTCCAATAATGGCAGCAATAACACTAAGGGTGGCACCTTTTGCCTTCAGGCGTTTATATTTTTATTTAATTTGCAAGACTTCTATAATTTTTATAAAATCCACTAGCCATGGGATCAGTGATTTAAAAAATCTACTAGCCATGATTAAAAATTCATTAGCCCTACTTTACTTTAAATTAATACAATTTTACTAGATAATTGTACTAATATGATATGTCACCTTTAGAAAGAGGGAGATGGAGCTTAAAAAGACTTAACATTGGGGGTTTGGGTTGGGGCAGGATATTCATATTTACAAAATAGACTTAACTGCAACAGTTGACCTTTTTTTTTCACTAGCTCTCGGGCATGGCAATATTAGTTATTTACTAGCCCAACATTGAATATCACTAGCCATGGGAGTGGGGCAACCATAATCTAGAAGTTCTGTTACTTGGCTCTATTTTCCATAATGTTCATCTATTTCCACAATCATGAAGAAATGAACATTGCTAGTCATGATGAATTAACATTATGACGCTATAGTCAATTTTGGGACCTTACTTTAATGAGATTATCTTTCAAACCAGATTGGTTTATTGCATGCGAAATTAACATTATTCAAAGTCCTGACATTTACTTAATATGAAAGTTTGGGGAATAAATAATGAGACAGGTAAGATATTTTCTACTGGTCATGTATTTATACGCATTAACTATTAGTCACCAAGCAAAATAACTCTAGCCACTATTTATTAATTTTTGATTTCATACTGACTGCAGTTACCTAAATATTCATTTTTATATGTCTTACAGATTAATAAATGATTGAATTTGTTGACATTGTACTTTCTTTTTATTATTCAAATATTTTATCTTGAATACAAAATGTATTAACAATGAAATATAGTACAGATATCAACTATCTAAATTTTGTTGTTGTTTTTCACCTTTTATTTGGTGCAGAACGTTTTGTCTTGTTTTTATTGCATAATATTTTGTCAATAAATACAAAATTTAATGACCCTTAATGTGTTTTTTATTTGCTGCAGAACTTTTTGTCTTGTTATTATTGCATAAATATTTTATCAATAAATACAAAATTTAATGATCCTCAATGGGTTTTTTTATTTGCTGCAGAACTTTTTGTCTTGTTATTATTGCATAAATATTTTATCAATAAATACAAAATTTAATGACCCTCAATGTGTTTTGAACAGGATGAACGAGAAAGACAGAAGTCGATGCTGTCAGAGCGTGTGGCCCGAGTGAAGTACGAACGAACGATAATCCCCCGAGGTTCCTCGCAGTCAGACACGTTCTCGAACCAGGTGGAGGAGGATGAACACAAGGATGAGAAGATGGAGATGATGGCTCAGCGCATGCAGCAGAAGTTCTCACAGGAAGCTGATCAGGTTTGTGTTTAAATTCGCATGAATATTCATAACTACAGGAATTAGAGAATACTCAACGAGCTATGAGGCAATACTGTTTATCTTGCACAAGTGAACTGATGTTGTCTTTCCCAAGCCTTTAGTGAGGGAAGGACAACATCAGTTCATGAGTGCAAGATAAACGGTATTGCCGAGAAGCAAGTTGGGTATTCTGTTTATTACCCATTATCAATCTTTATCATTTTATGGAAGATTTTCGAACGATACTGTTATTGAAAACAAGTTTGCAAGTTGAGAACAAGAAACAATGTTGCTTCATAGCTGTGACATAGGTATTGCTGATGACGTAAATTAGTTGTTGACATGACTGTCACCATGCCTATAGCAAAGCACTGATTATGAATCAGAAATTATCTAGGGAAAGAAATGTGGGGTTTTTTCTTTCCCTAGGAAAAGTTAATATTTCTTTCTCCACTTCTGTCTGCCCATGTGAGAGTTGAAGAGAAATGTGATGTGCTCTCTGAGTAAAGCAACACAGTTTTAATTTACAGTGCATGTTTGTGGTTTATGTAAATTGTTAGTAACAGACACATAATGTAATGTATTGTGTCCTGTCTTGAGCACATTGAAATGCTAATTCATTTTCTGATAGCCCAGTGGTAATTAAGTGCTTGCTTGGTCTGTATGGGATCGATCCCCATCAGTGGGCTTCTTGGACCATTTCTCGTTCCAGCCAGTGCACTACGACTGGTATATTAAAGGTTGTGGTATGTGTTATCTTGTCTGTGAGATGGTGCATATAAAAGAGTCTGTGCTACTAGTGGAAAACTGTCGCAGGTTTTCTCCCTAAGACTATACGTCAAAATTACCAAATGTTCGACATCCAATAGCTGATGTTTAATAAATCAATGTGCTCTAGTGGTGTCGTTAAATAAAACAAACTTTTAACTTTAATTTTCTGACAGTTTGTTTTGTTTAATACCTCTTTACAGGGGCAAGATGTAGCCCAGTGGTAAAGCGCTCGCTTAATGTGCAGTCGGTTTGGGATCGATCCCCATCAGTGAGCCCATTGGGCTATTTCTCGCTCCAGCCAGTGCACTACGACTGGTACATCAAAGGCTGTGGTATGTGCTATCCTGTCTATGGAATGGTGCATACAAAAGATCCCTTGCTGCTAATCAAAAAAGAGTAGCCCATGAAGTGGCGACAGCGGGTTTCCTCCCTCAATATCTGTGTGGTCCTTAACCATATGTCCGACGCCATATAACCATAAATACAATGTGTAGAGTGCATTGTTAAATAAACCATTTTCTTCCTTCCTTCCTTCCATACCTCTTTACACTATAGAACTGTTGATTTTGATCATCCATTTTCACATGTTTATTTTTATATATGGGAAAGTGCATATAATGCCTGTTGCTTCTAATCAAGAGCAGACTGTGTGGCAGTGGGTTTCTTCTCCCATTCATCTCTGTTGCCACATGTTAAAAATAAGGTTGCACAGTGATTACACAGGGCTTGTAGAATTTTTATAAAATCCACTAGCCATGGGATCAGTGATTTAAACAATTTACTAGCCATGATTAAAAATTCACTAGCCCTACTTTTTACAATTAATACAATTTTACTAAATAATAGTAATAATCAAATATAACACCTAAAGACTCTTAGAGAGAGATAGAGCTTAAAAACACTAACATTGGTGGGTTGGGGTGGGGGCAGGATATTCATATTTACAAAATAGCACATTTGAGCAAAAACAATTCACTAGCTGTTGGGCATGGCAATAGTAGTTATTTACTAGCCCAACATTGATTATCACTAGCCATGGGAGTGGGGCTACCATGATCTAGAAGCCCTGGATTAGACCATGTGCTGGGGTGTCTTCCTTTCGTGATTCTTGTTCAGTTGGTGGGAGCAGGATCTAGCTCAGTCGATGGAGAACTCACCTGAGATATTTGAGTCATAGGATCAAATCCCTTTCGATGCACCCATTCTCTGATTGGTTTTTCCCATATTTCCCTCCCATCTCAACCAATGCCTCAAAGGTTATGGTATATGATATCCTACAGGGCTTCTAGATTATAATAGCCCCACTCCCATGGCTAATGATATTCAATGTTGGGATAATAAATAACTACTATTGCCATGCCCGATGGCTAGTGATTTTTTTTGGGTCAAATGTTGCAGTTAAGTCTATTTTGTAAATAGAGGTTATTACCAGAGTGTTTTTTGGTATCGTCAATATCATATATTAGGAATAAAAATTGTATTATGTGAGCCTCTGGCGAGCATAATACATTATTTTTATTCCTAATATAATTTATTGACAATACCGAAATACACGAGGGTAATAATCTCTTTATCATATAAGCTCAAGCTTAATACAACGTGTTTTTGTAAACTGTACACGCAACTTTAATTCCAGTCCGCCATTACTAGATATTCAAATGATGTAAGAATATGTGGCGTGATGTATTTTTGAATGGAAATGATGTCAAACTCGAATGACATCATTTTGGATGTCCTTACATCAAAAAAAAGTTATGCCTAACGTTTTTTGTTTTCTGAACGCTGGACAGCTTTCAGTGTCAAACTGCCATTGAAATGTTTTTATCTGATAACATTGCATACGTCAATCATGGAGTGTCACCCAAGTACGTTTGCTTAAATGTCAATAAACCTAGTGCCGAGACCTCGACTAATTTACATTAATTGGCAAAGTTATCAAATTCTTAAAGTATGTGATCTGAAAAATATCACATACTTTGATTGCACTGAAAATGTAAGATATATGATAAATATGAATATCCTGCCCTTACCACCACCACCACCACCACTCAGTGTTAGTGTTTTTCAGCTCTATCTCCCTCTTTTGGTGACATATCTGATTATTACTATTAGTTAGTAAAATTGTATTGACTTAAAGTAAAGTAGGGCTAGTGAATTTTTATTCATGGCTAATACATTTGTAAAATCACTGATCCCATGGCTAGTGGATTTTATAAAATTTCTAGAAGCCCTGTCCTGTCTGTGGGAAAGTTCTTAGAAAAGATGTTTTGCTGCTAATGGGAAAAAATGTATAGTGTTTCCTCTGATGACTATATTATGTCAGGATTACCAAATGTTTGACATCCAATAACCAATGATTAATAATAATATTAATAAATCAATATATGCTTTTAGTGATGTCGTTAAGCAAAACCTAACTTTGTTCTGTTATTGCTGCAGATTTGTGCACCAGGTTTTCAATAAAGGTAATGGCTCATTTCATTTAAAATAGTAAATGTATTGTTGTTGTTTTTATTTCTATACAGACCTCAACTGCCTCTGACAGTCTGATGGATGATAAAGCTCGGATTGAAATGCTCAAAGAACGAAAACGTCAAAGGAAAATGGACAAGGAAGCAAAAGCTACAAGTGGAGAAAATTAGCTTGAGCAGAACACACTTAGTCTATGGGAATTCGGTGTCAGATTTATCATGTACTTTTAATGTGTGTGGTGTAGGTCACGGAAACAGAAATAAAGACTGCTTACCAAGTCGCTGGATCGACATTTGTTTCCATGTTTAAACTACAGATTCAAACAGAATATTTGTTTACTATATTTTGTAGAACTGTTTTTCTTATCTGCAGTATTATTACTAAGCATAATGAATTTCATTAGAGGTCAAACAATGTGTAATCACATACTCACTGTTTTTGCTGAAAATCTTTTTTGTCTTTTTATTTTATTCCAATTATCTCCCTTGAAATGGACTTTATTGGACATTGTTTTCCACTTGTAACAATCTTTGGATTTTTTGTTTTTGTTTTTTTTGTTCTGATTCAGCTTTGAAGTACTGAAATACCTTTGGACCTTTGGTGAATATTTATATACCAAACTAGCATTTAGGTGTTTGTTCACATTTAGAAGCAAAATTAGCAGAATGACAAAAATTAATTAACATAATATGATATATGCATTTACGATATCTAGCTTGACAATCAGCAGGCCGATATTAAAGAAAATTATTATTAGCTTTTTAAAACATCTCGGTTTGGTCAGTTGGTGTTACCAAAGCAATTATTGCAATAAAATAATGTTACCAACTGGAGTGTCAAACTTCACTGAAGTTGTATTAGCTTGATTAAACAGTGATATATGTTTAAAATCAAACATTGCATTTATATTGAAATTTACTATATATGTGCTACTTTGATAATATATTCCATATATTTTCTCTCTCATTTTTTTAACATTTTAATTTATTATTTGTAGGTGAATTTTGGTTTATTATACTTTTATTTTATATTTGATAACCATTTTGTTTTGATTTTGTTAATCATTTTGACAAACAAACTGTCTTGTGCCTTATAGTAATACTTATACATGTAATGGAAGTTTTTGGTGTGGGGTCCTTTTTGTTGTTTGAAGTTTTTGTTCCACTAATGTTTTTTATTTGCTTTACTTCATCTACAGTTTACAGGATATCTTAATGTGAACTAAAAAAATATTTTCAGATAACATAACCAAGAGACCAAACCATTTTTATTAGCATGGGAAAAATTTGAGGTGGAAGTGGGATACAAAATGTTTTCTCTGTTCATGTTTTTTTATAACAATTCTAAAAATAATAAAATTTAATTCTACACTTGATGCATCAACATTCTGCACATAGTTTTATTAAAATAATTTTCTACTAGATGTGATCATGATCAAGCCAATTTCATGCTAGAACTGTTTATTTTTATTTTACTCTGTAATTTAAAATAAAATGCAGAATTTTAAAAATAAAATGTATCTATTATGCAGAAGTAGTTCAATAGTGTGTATCAGAAATCAAGTATATCCATGGCAATCTGATTTGTTTGTCTCATTGCAAGTAAAGTACCGGTACCTGTGTTACTGTTAGTACTATTGGAGTATTGGTTTGATGTCACCAAGAGATTAATTACCTTTGTTTGACACCCTGTGTATTTTTCATGCTCAGGTGTTGTTAAAAACTCATTCATTCATTCCAAGAGGTGAATGTCAGAACAATGCTTTAATTTTGTTTAAATGTGTTGCCCCGTTGTCCAGATTTTCTCAAAATATGTACCTAGTTTGTTTCTTGTTGACAATCAGAATGCTAGAAATTTCCATTATAAAACATTATTCTATTTGTTCATTCAAAACCTTGCTGGTCAGTACAGTTTCCAACCATGTAAGGGCCCTGGGTAATTATTTATTTCTGAACAGCCCATTGGGCTATTTTCTGTTCCAGCCAGTGCACCATGACATGTGGCATGTTTTATCCTTTCTGTGGGATGGTGCATATAAAAGATCCCTTACTACTAATGCAAAAATGTAGCAGGTTTCCTCTCTAAGACTATGTCAGAATTACCAAATGTTTGACATCCAGTAGCCGATTATTAATAAATCAATGTGCTCTAGTGGTGTCGTTAAACAAAACAAACTTTAACTTTATTTGTGAACAATATTTATATCGGGGAACCGTTCAAAAGCTCTAGTTTGTAGCAGGATGGGAGTTGGGGTGGGGTATTTTCATCTTGCAGAGTTTGAAAACAGGACAGACGGTTTTCTCTTTCCTAAATTTGACTAGTCAGGTTTTGAAAGAACAATCAGGATAGCATTCTTTTATATCACTTGATTGAGTTGAGAAAATTTAAATCTTGTCATACCCCCTGTGTATTTTATTACTTTAAAGCTTAAAGTTTAAGAATACTTATATCAGGGCCATAGCTACTGGGGGGCAAGGGTGGTGGTCGATTGCCCCCCAAAAAACATCCTGGTAAAAATAATATAAACTTTTTAAAAATTATCTTTATGACCGTTTGATGAGTTTTAGGCATGCGCAGAATTCATCTGACCCCCCCCCCCCACACACACACACACACACACACTACACATACAAAATCCTAGCTACAGGCCTGTGTATGGTACATCAACTACTTGCAATTCTCATAATTCGGTATGTTTGCTTATGTGACTTTCTAAAGGTATTCAGAAATGCATTAATCATATTCCTACACTAAAGTCATTGCACTTTATATTTATAAACTGTGATATCATATTGTGATTTTGTTTAACTACAGCGTAGCTGTGATATCATTTTGGTAGTCTACCTGCCCTCATTCAAATTCAAGACACCAAAACGTATTCTTGTCCCTGTACTATGACTATTCATCTGCTTTCATGATGAAATGTGGCTGTTAACTTCGTTGTGATATTTACAATTTTTACTTTTTAATTAATAAAAAATGCTAAACTGCAGTGTTTTGTTTGTATTTCATACATTTTAAGGAAAATAAGAATTTAAATTAAAATTTAAAGTCTTTATTTTGTGGAAAGGGTATGCTATAATGTTAATTATAGCTTGTTAGAACTGTGTTTGAAGATAGCATTAAAAAGAAAACTGAGGGGGGATTCGGGGCTTCAAACCCCCTTGCTGTAAGCAAATTTTCTTTTTTTAAATTTATTTTCTTGAGGCGCATGACCCGAGCTCCCCTAGAAAGTTTGTTTGCCACACTCTAGGAACCCTCTCCACATATGCCTGAAGTGCCGGAACTCAGAAACTCACCTGAGATGTGATGGGTTGTAGGGTATTTCACCCTTGATAGATTGACAAGTACAACAAAGGCTATGAAATGTACTGTCCTGCCTTTGGAAAAAGTGCATATATATATATATGTATATATATATATATATATATATTCCTCTCTAAAAAAAATTCTTCTGTTTTTTCTTTTCAGGTATAGAAGTCATAACTGGATATTTATATTAGCCCAAGTACTCTGCCGTTAAAGAGCTAGACGGACATTTGGACGGTACGATTGTTCTCTGTGATCATAACTGTATAAAACTTTGTCTAGCTCTCAAACGGCAGAGTACTCTGGCTATATTTATATATTATATTTATATATGAAAATTTGTGTAATCGCACTCTCTAAGAAAGAATATAAATAAAATGTGATGTAAAGGAATAGAAACATTTTAGCCCGAGTTGTGCACCTAAAGTGTTGTTGCTATAGTGATTTTGAAAAAAAGAATAAGAAAAAAAAAAAAAAAGGAACGAGTCCACCTGTATTGGCCAGGCTACCAACCAACGCCTATTCACGGGTGCGATCCCACTACTGCTTGACACGGGGACTTCTGCCTGCTGCGTTTCCGCCCTGGGCCGATCCGTCCCTCCTTGGACAACCTGGTACCGTCCGCCTCCGCGGATGAAACCATATTGATGCCGAGCTTAGTGCGGACACCCGATCGACATAGAGCGTCGGAGAGCAGAACCCCCGACCTCAAGACATTCAACATTCCAAGCCTCCAAGTAGCTGGATTACAGGAGCACGCCACAACTCCCAGCGATAACTAAAACATATTTTTATATATTTATGTGTATTACGTTCAGAATGTTGGGGGTTTTTTACATTTAAAAACAAATTGTTTTCTATATAATAATTGGTCATTTTATTGATAACTAAAAGTGATAATCCTCGCTAAATCGAAAAAATACATTAAAAATTAACAATATGTTATATCGGGTTCCGGGCTATTTTTACTTCGGAGAGTTCCGTTAATATTGACGGAAAGACACGAACAACTGACATGATCGTGAATAACTACGTTCCATTTCCCAAATCTACCTGCAAAAATATGGGGTCACATATGTTTTAAGATATTTGACAAATGTTGTTACAAGCAACCCTCATTTTAGCTGAAAATCGCTGTTATTACATTTTTATCCAACAATTTGGTACATGATTGTGGTGATAAAGGGAGGCACAATCTCTAGTGGTAGCACAAGACATTTTTATTATTAATTAAATATAGAATATGACAACAACAACAAAAAAACATTTTTGTCCTCAAGTGGAGGGTACAGCATGTCATTGTGGCGCCATCAGTTTTTCTTCTTCTTCTTCTTCTTCTTCTTCTTCTTTTTCTAATTCTTCATTCTTTCTTTCTTTTTTTCTTTCTTTTTCAATAAAATTTGTTTGTTTTATTTAACGACACAATTACAAATTTTATTGAAAGTCATAGAGAGGAAACCCACTACATTTTTCCATTAGTAGCAAGGGATCTTTTATATGCACCATTCCACAGACAGGATAAAACATACCACGGCCTTTGCTATACCAGTCGTGGTGCACTGGCTGGAACTAGTTCTTTTTCAAGTGTTAACAAAAAGTTATAATTTCTTCTTTGTGTATCGTCATTTATTTGACCTGATATACGTCGCAGGCCGTTTATATTGGATCAAATAATCAAATAATAAAAGATCAAGGAACACGCCTGGATAATCGGTTAAGATAATAAGTATTCGCGAACGCATTAAACATACGTGTCTGAGTCATAAATCTATACTGATCGGGAAAAAAAAAAACCCGGGAGCACACGTACAATAGGCTAAAGATCGAGTGACTGCAATTAAAATCTTCGTCCACAGTTAAAGTCGGTTTTCTTTAACGACTCCAATAGAGCACATTGATTTATTAATCATCGGTTATTGAATGTCAAACATTTGGTCTTGGAGAGTAAACGCTCTACATTTTTCCATTAGTAGCAAGGATTTTCTATATGCATCATCACACAGACATGATTGCACATACCTAAAGCCTATATGTTTATGTTGCAAGACTTTGTATAAAGCTATCCAGGAGGATGGCAAATAAAACGCTTGCGAACACTCGGCCAGGTCGTACCTGGGAAACTAGTACTATATATATAATATAATATAATATATGATGTGATGTGATGTGATGTGATGTGATATTATAAGATATATTATATGATGCCTAAAGCGAAGACTGGCAGCTTCATATGCTTCAACATTTGAGCAACCAATACGCATGTCGAATCTTTAATTTTGTAATAACCTAACCTCCGCCATTTTCGGCTGGCCATCAGATTTTCTTTTCTTTCTTTCTTTTTTTCTTTCTTTTTTTCATTCTTTCTTTCTTCTTCTTCTTCTTCTTCAATAAATGACTATACTGTTGTACTATTTTATGTGTGTCTACTGTTTTATGTCAGCAACAAATAATATTGAATACATTTAGCGGAAAATAAAAGGTAGAGTCTACCTTTAATGCTGGTGGTCGCTGTATGATTGATCATGAGCTTGTATAATATTATGTTATGATATACTATGGTCACAGCTGGAGTGTTTGTTGACAACCCCCAGGCGAGTTGAAACACGTTTGTTATTATTACTGGATTCCATTCTATGGTTCATTTACTTATAATAGAAACATTATTGCCTTTAAGTCAAGAGTCGTGTGGCCAAAATCTTTTCTTCGCCGATCTAAAGTAAGGGTAGTTGGAGCTGGTCATGTCTGGAACTAGGGCCGGGGCAGTCCCGAAAAAAATACGAAAAGTATCCATTTCATTTTAAAAGAAAGACAGTGATTTGTTACACATTTTTATTCTGGCGTTGGACATATGGTTACGGACCACACAGATAGCAGAGACGAAACCCGCCCCCGCTTCTTCATAGGCTATCTTTCGGAATAACAACAAGAGGAAAAT
This sequence comes from Gigantopelta aegis, assembly GCF_016097555.1. Lineage (NCBI taxonomy): Eukaryota > Metazoa > Mollusca > Gastropoda > Neomphalida > Peltospiridae > Gigantopelta > Gigantopelta aegis. The sequence continues at coordinate 64,061,597 of NC_054701.1, read as the reverse complement.
ATTTTACCCCATCCATCCACACCGACACCCACCCCTAGAATCTGGGATCAACGTCTATTGTATATGGAACATGTATAATACAGAGCTAATACTTGATTTATTTTTATTTTATTTTATTTTATTTTTTTAATTCATGTAACACATTTTTAAGGAAACAATTTGGATATTCATTAAATTAATTTGTAAACTACATATGTGTTAAAGAAGGACCAATAATGTTTGAAAGCCTTAATAACCAACAGGTTTGATTATGGTTGCATATTATAAGCCTTCCTTTTGTTTTCATTATTTCATATTTACCAAGTGTGCAACTGAGTTTTTTCTGCTAGCGCATTTTCCTGTTCCCTTGGTGATGTAGTTAATATTTCATGGCCATGTTTGCAAAGAACTCTCGCTTTAGAATGTGTGTTGAATAATTAATAATCTGGCCCTGGTGCATACAGATAACAGCATGCCTCGCCGTCTCGGCATGTAATGTGGAACTGAAGAAATTAAATGAGCAAATCCCGTTTACAAATTATTTGTTCATTTATTATGAACAATTCTTAAATTGCTTCACATTTAGAGGGTACATCGTCAGTCCCCGTGGTACATTGATCACGGTATCCAGTTCATGACTACAGTGATGGAACCAGAGGAGGGTGTGTGGGGATATCAGAGGCGGATCTACGGGGGGCAGGGGCCCGCCGTCCCCCCCCCCCCCCCCCAAAGAACCAAACCATGGCCTTTGTCGAACCAGTTATGGATCACTGGTTGGTGCAAGTGGTTTACACCTACCCGTTGAGCCTTGCGGAGCACTCACTCAGGGTTTGGAGTCAGTATCTGGATCAAAAATCCCATACCTCGACTGGGATCCAAACCCAGTACCTACCAGCCTGTAGACCGATGGTCTAACTACGACGACCGAGGCCGGTAAATGCGTAACGATGCGTTTGCAACCCTATATAGCTGTTTAGTAGTTATGCTAATATGAATAAATGTTGTTATCCAGATTCGGACATTTTCTTTTAATTCGGGCAAAAACAAGCCTACTCGCATACAAAAATGGGAGCCCGTACGGTGTGTTTGTGTGTGTGTGTGTGTGTGCGCGCGCGTGTGTTTGATTATTATTATTGTATAATATTCTCTGATGATTTCCCAGATATTGATTCTATACTCCGTCTGAGGGCCGATACTGTTTTGATACAGTAAAGTGCTAATCGATATTTATTTCTATAATCGATCAACAAAATACAAAAGATTGCGTGACTGGCGTCACTTCACCTGTCGGCAAGCGTCTTTCAACAAAACAAGCAAATTGCATATTAAATGAGCAGCACGTATGGCAACCCGCAGGGGGCCGATCGCTGCCATTAATAACGTTTTATAAGAAACATAATACACCTGATTTATGTTTATATTATAGTTCAATAGTATATTGTTCACTTGATGGTCGTGTAGCCTAATGCGTGCGAAACGTGGGCCCACACGTAGCTCAGTGGTAGAGCACTCGCTTAAAGACACTCTCCCTAGTTATCTGGCAGAGTAAAGTAGTTTTGCCTATTATACAGTTTCTGTATGTATTAAATTGCACAATACTTACAACTTAAGTTATTATTTAACATTTTAACAATTCCAATGCCTTTCTGTTCCCTTTAAAATTTATCATATAGCTTCAAATGCCTTTTATGTGAAACAGAAAAGGTGCGTAGGCTATATAGCCTATACCACAGAAACTAGGGTCGGTGAATTTAAGATGTGATGAGGCCAGGGAATCAATCCCCTAGGATGCATATTGGTAGCCCTAGTACATTTGTCAGTTAGCTCTCAAACGACAGAGTAGCTCATTCATTCATTTATTTATTCACATGCTTCCATACCACGAAGGTTTCAAGCATGTCTGTCCCGGGGTCGAGTTCTGGATAGCCAGAGTCTACTCCGGGACAGAAAATTTAACGGGATAATTTTGAATTTTACTCAAAAATTAAAAATATATATAGGGGGACAAATTTAACTATATTTAAAAAATAATAATTTGAAGGTGTAGTCCAAAAATTTATTTAAAAACTATTATTATATCCAAAATTTTCCTAGACTAATAAATTTTTCACCATTTTAAATGAGCGTTCTAAATTAAAATAATACAACAAACTCTAAGCCCTATCTGGAACGAAGTTGGAGGTTGTTGATTGAAGGTTGTCACAGGAGGTTGATATTAAAATATAATACTAACAGTAATTTACCTTTATGGGGAGGTACCGGGTCCATTTGTAGCTTCAGCGTGGCCGAGGGGGGTCAGGGAGAGCGAGGGACGGGGGAAGACCCCAGACAATCCTATCTCTCCCTAAATCCAAAACGCCTACGCCTAAGCGTCTAACCCCTAATTTCTGGTGGCATCCCTCTCCCCCCCCCCCCCCCCCCCCCATCCGTCCAACCGTCGCGCCAGCCGGAACCCAGCACCACTCCCCTAACAAATAATATACTAAACCAGCGATGGAAGACACTGTAATTAACCCAGCCCTGGCTACAGAAAAATAACTTTAGCAGATTAAATACTTAAGACAAAATTAAAATTTAGCAAATCTTGGTAGAGGAAATGCACCCGGTCGACGCGAAGACCCATTGCGCCTCTCAGTTAACCCAAAGAACAAGGCAGAGTTGCTAGCATATTGGGTGAACACAGGTTGCTTAAAGTAGTATATGCACTCACTGAAATGTTTAGCTGTACAATGTAGTTAAAAAGAACAGGTATTTCAGTTAATGAGTTCTGTATGTCGTTCGTTCCAGAAAAACTGTTTTTTAATGTTCATCGTGCATGCAAAGCATAATTTGACTTTGTTTACCGTTTCAATGGTATGCGCGTCACGTAGACATTTAAAATAATAATAATAATAATAATAATAATAATAATAATAAATACATATTGCAACTGATTAAATAAAAACAACACATTCAGATGCCAACAACAATTTTAAATTTAATCGATTTATACGATGCTAGAATAATCACAAGTCATCAATATACAATTTATACATATGTAATAAAACTTCAGCAGTATAAAATATTTTAAAATTTTATAATTATTAATAGAAATATTTGTTTATATTGTTTCTTCAATCTTCAGTTGGACGGAATATTTGATAAAGGGCAAAGGCAGTGTATTAAAACCTTTTTCCAAAACAAAACATACAACAAATTTTACAAGTCATTATTTCATACATAATATATACATTCAAAATTTTTGTCTGCACCCACAATTCTGTCTATTAATAAATCGCATTATTCAAGATTTTGTTGGGGGAAAAACAACATTCATTCCTCTTCTTTTTTTTTTTTTTGCCTTTGAATTTTATTTTTCATTCTGAAAACTCTTCATATTCAGAAGTAATAACATTTTTAAAAAAAAGTTTTACTACACGTAAATCGTTTATATATATATATATATATATATATATATATATATATTTTTTAAAACAATATAATATACATTTAAACATTAATATTTTTCCAGTGGTTAAATCTATTTGTTTTAAATGTATAAAAGGTCGCGTAAAATAGATGCAGGTGGAGTGTTTGTTTTTTTTACTTTCAACATTCACAGCGATTCATACCATTCTAACAAAGCTACAATATTGTACACATAAAACAGTCTTCAATATACAACTAAACGTTATTGTAATCAACATTTTCTAATTTTAAAATTATATAAATGTACATCTTTAAAATATAACAAGGGTCACCAAATAGGTGTAGGTTTGAGATTTACTGTCAGCACAACACAAATCACGATTTGGATCATACACAATTATTTCATGAATTCAAGCTGGATTTTTATAATAAATGTAGTGAAAACATCCAATCACGTTTATAATGCATACTGCAAAGACCATGGCATAATTTAATTTGAATTTTGTAAAAATATCAGTATACACGTTGTTAGGTTTGCAGAGCGCATAGCAAATAGAAAACGCCATCTTTTTTCTTTTTCTTGGTCAAATAAGGATTTTATAATAGGTTCAGTTATTGTGAATCCGTGTATGTTCATTTAAGATGGCGTGTAGATTTTCTATATTGTAAACAAATATAAAAGATAATCATGTTTCTGGTTGAATTCCGTAAAACATTCAGTTACGTTAACGGTGTAGGCCTAAACTGAATTCCAGTGCACATCTTTAGACATTGTAAATTGATATCATGCACGGTCACAGGAGAGAAACAATGTGTGGGCACCCTTCGGTATAAAATGAGCAATACTGATACAAGAATAACAATATAAAATCCATCAAGCCCACACCTCGTCCCTATCTACTCCCTTGGGGATTCCATTTCTAGAGAAGAAAGTGTCCGCAACCGTTCTCGTACGTCCGTAGACTGGCTTTTTAATTTTGTCTTCAAGAGCTTCATCCAATTTCCATCCATATTCCCATGAACTCACAACCGGGTAGATAAACTTTTGCTCCGGAATGGTATTATATCTTTCCTTTAGGTAATGAACTCTACCTTTTCCTTCCTTGGTGAAGCCGTCGTAAAGATATTTCTTGGTTTCCGGCGTAGGAGGGCGCATTTCCACAATGTTTCCCATAGTTTTCGATCTGTTGAGAGTTGGATTAAATTCTTGTCTATTTTTGGTCTGCTGATTGGCAAGCGGTGGTAACCTCTGCTTCACGTCGAGTTTTAAAGATTCGATTTTTCGCTTGAAAACCTCGAACTGCTTCGGGGCTTGGACTGTCCCTCTTTTTTTTCGTTCAGTGTACCATAACAAACGCGTGCGTCTTTCCTTTTCCACCGATTCTCTCACGAAGTTCTGATATTGGTAAGTAAAGTCCTTGAACGCCATATCGCCCAAGACTAGTCTGAAGATTCAGTGTTAATTTCTATTTCAAATAATGCTAGTTTTTTGTTAAGAACTTGTTGAACCAACTTCTCCTTCTCCCTTTTGCATCAGTTTACACACTGACAACCAGCGTGTCCCGGGTTCCTAGCAACAACGTGATCTCGCGCAGGAGCGAGATTGTACGATATCAGAAATTAAAATGGCGCCGCTCTGGCCAGAGGAAGTGGATGTTTTTTCAGTTCCTCACTTAAGAATGAAAGAACTGGTGCAGCGATATCTAGATATGGTATAAATATAGACAACCTGTTTTTATATTATTTTATATGAGACTGATATAGCTCTGTGTCGAACTGTTAAACTGATTTTATGTGACATCTGTATTTGCACACCATTATGATTATGTGACCATAAAAGCATAAATTGCATAATGATAATCAACCAAACCCTGGCAAACTGCATCAACTTCAAGCGAACCACTGGGCTACGTCCTACTGATGGCCTTGTGTACGAATTTAACTTTATTTAGATGGATTTTAATTTTATTTAGATGGATTTTAATTTTATATGGAATTTAATTTTATTTAGATGAAATTAGCAGGTGATAGCATAGCCCGAGTACTCTGACTGTAAGAGAGCTAGACGGACATAAATACGCTCTTATTACAGTCAGAGACCAAGCTATGTATTTTTTTTGGCAATTCCCGACAACCAAAAAGTTGGCAAAGATTTCCACTCTAATTAGAGACCGCACCGGAAGACTGGTAGAAGTAGGGCGATCTCGCCACCGGTCGAGATCGCCGTAAATTCCATATACTGCTGGACGAAATCTCTGTATTATATATATCTAACTAAAGAGGAATTTTATTATTTAAAATGTTTATATTACTATCATTTACTGCATGAAATGATACGAACAATGTTCAAATCAAATGTGATGCGTCCTTTTTTTCTGTCTTTGCCTGTTAAAGTGTTAGCTAATGTTTGTATTCTGCCGATCGAAGCTGGGACGATTAACACTAATAATAGTGAACTCTAATCAACATATAGACATAAACTGTTATAATGAATTATAATCATCTGTATTACAGTATTAACTATTAAAATACAGAAACAATTTCCCTATAATGAAACCTCAATCGCGAAATGCTAATAAGCAATATATCTTTATATCTGTCCTTGTATCTTATCTCGTTAGTTTTCTGTTACTGGTAATTTAATGTGATCAGTTCTATAAAACCGTAGATGTAAAGAACATATCGAAAAAAGAAAACATACACAAGCTTTTAGTTTGACATTTTATTAATTTGTAACATTAACATGTTCTCAAATATATAAGTGTACTATAAAATGGAACACACAAACATGTCGGCGACCACGCCCAACTTTTTGAGAAACCAATATCAAACCCAAAACATGCACTGAATAATAATAAGCTTAAAGTACCGTCAGTCGGGCCAACTTTGTTGTAAACAGTATGGAAGACAGAAAACAGACAGATGGAGTTTCAGTTTGAATTTTATTAATTTGTTACATTAATATGTTCTCAAACAATAAGTAATGAAATGGTACACAAAACGTCAGCGATCTTGCCCAACCTTGCTGATATGGAGTAAACTGAACAAAAGCAATGACAGAAAAAACAAAAGCTTGGGAATAAAGAACAGTATCAAACCCAAAACATTAATTAAATATTATTATAATAACCCATTTTGACATTCCCGTCTACTTATATGTATATAGAGTATGGCGATTTCACCCATCAGTATATGGAATTTACGGCTATCTCGCCCGTGGCGAGATCGACCGGTGGCGAAATCGCCGGACTCCGACTGGTAGCGCCACTCACATCCTTTACACCATTGCCGAATGCAAGGTTTGAAAAGCACATGTAAGTTAACGTCTATAAAACATTTATTGTTTAATATTGGAAGAATACCAGTACTTGTAATAGGTATAAAATACATTGATAAAACTTTATAACAAATATAGAACTTGTGTCACTTGCCACTTTACGTTTTATTCAGTAGCAAAGTGAAAAAGTAGCGATATCGCATTTAATTATTGAAAAATAGTGTTGTCATTATTGCAAGTATTTATTTTTGTGAGGTAATTAAATTTAATTTATTACTCTTGCAGTACATGATAAAATTTTGATGTTTTGATTTATTGTATAACTGTGATCGCCCGTTAACAACATCTTTCTGTTTTGTCTGTTTACTACAATCCAAGATGGTGGATATTTGTTTACATTTTCAATGATTTGTTATTATGAATACATTTATTGTGGCCCTGACACATCTGTTGTTAGGGAATCACATAAAATAATCCCTATAACCATATCTTTATAATTAACGGATGTAGGTCAAAATGTCACTGGAAAAAATGTCAAGTCAAAATATCAACTATTAATGTAATGTATTAAAGTGGAAGGAAGGAAATGTTTTATTTAACGACACACTCAACACATTTTATTTATGGTTATATGGCATCAGACATATGGTTAAGAACCTCACAGATATTGTGAGAGGAAACCCGCTGTCGCCACTTCATGGGCTACTCTTTTTTGATTAGCATCGAGGGATCTTTTATATGCACCATCCCACCGACAGGATAGTACACACCACAGCCTTTGTTACACCAGTTGTGGAGCACTGACTGTAATCAATTAAAGTGGTACCCAGGTAAAAATGTCAACTTTGACATTATACTTAATGTGTAAAAAAAACTTTTTAAAATCCTAACCATGTATTCTACGACTTTTCGTTTCACCAATTAAACCACTGTTTGCACACCTTTGACAATGACAGCACTAAATGTGTATATAATTGTCTCAATAACACAGCATGAGTGATGTAAAATTAATGCCACTAACTTATTTAAAAAAAATCAAAAACCATACAAACAACAATGAAGCATTCTCTCTAATTATTCCAAATTTTGTAATTATTAAGAAACTCGATTTCCCAAAACTTAACACATACATCTGTTATCTCTCTTGCTCTGTCCTTCTTTTCCTCTCTCCCCCTCTTTCACTGTCTCACTTCTCTCAATCTCTCATATAACACACACACACAAGTTGACATTTTGACAGAGATACAACATTAATGCAGGGATTTACTGGACGCACAAAACTTGCGTATAGGACGCACTAAAACTTAACTGGACCCGCAAAAATAGAGATACTGCATCCCGTGGGACGCACAAAATATCTTGAAATTTTCAGTAACCCTGTCCACTATCAAAGACCGATCATTCTGTGTAACACACTATTTCTTTTCTACCTATAAACTGCGTATTCAAATGGGGATTCCCCATATCGAAAACAAAAAGTTTTAATCTCTGGGAACACTGCATCTTTATCCTTTGCTGCGCTTAATCGGGTAAAGTTGGTAATTTCCAGAAAGAGATCGCGGATTTGCGATCATTCGGAACTTCTCGTCAACAGGCCGAACACAATCGGAAATTCCCGGGCGAATAAAACAAATTGGTTAAATGTTCTGATTTGCATTAACAAACAAGTAGCACGATTCATACACAACACATGGTGTTGTGAGTGTCATTTAGCTTGCAGGAAATGGTTCAAATAATTATACAGATCAAAGTGAAATGTTTATTTTGAAAGAATAAACGATGAATACCGACATTGATTTCCCGAAAGAGATCATTATTTTCTAGAGGGGGGGGGGGGGGGGGGGGGGTATGAATTTAAAAAAACCTGTCATGCGGACATACCCATGAATAAACAGGTTGACTTGCGGAAGTTTTTTGGTGGCAACTTTAGAAAGAAGTCATCTGATGATTACTGTAATGAGGGTAGGTCTACGGATCATATAAGCACCGAACCCTATTCCAGTGCATGTTCATCGCCTGTTAAAAAGAAATGCCGAAGTTTCAATACAGAGTGGTTACGAAAATACTTGTGGTTACGAAGTCCGAAGTTGTGAAATTTGTGATCGCGCAAACGCGGTAAATCCTTTTACCACCGAGGAAGGTTGTACTAATTTTCAGAATTCTACGCTGATCCGACACCAGGAGTCTAAAGTACACACTGAATCAATTAAAATTCTTCAATTACGTTCTGACCTTGACACTGCTAGACAAAAAGTAAAAGATAAAATTGGAGATGAACAATCCAGTTAAGTTGAGAACTATATAAAGCAGCTGAGAACTGTTTATTTTATGGCCAAAAGAGACATAGCTGCAGATGTTTTTACAGATTTAATGGACCTACAAATTCAAAATGGTGTTGAAATTGAAAGCTATTACAAATGTCCACAGGTTATTATGGAATTTGAAAAATGCATTGAGGATGTTATTGAAAAAGACCTGATAGAAAAATTAAACGCCAGTGACTACATTGGAATAATGCTAGACGAAACCTGTGACATAGCTGTTGAGAAAAAATTAGCAGTATATGTCCGTTATCTCGACAAGGGTGAAGTGTGTGTGGCTTTTCTTGGTAATGAAAAAATAACCAATGGCACTGCAGCAGGCATAGAAGAGGCATTGATGCACTTTCTCAAACGTAAAAACATTTGTGATGACAAGTTAGGTAAAGTGTTTGGTCTAGGAACTGACGGTGCATCGGTCATGACTGGCAGGTTAAATGGTTTGAGTGCTAAGCTAAGGAAAAGGAACAAGCATCTTGTGTAAGTGCATTGTGTTGCACATAGGTTAAACCTAGCAGTAACACAAGCTGGTAAAGAGGTTGATTATTGTGAAAACTATCACAGTACGATTCATAGTTTATACAAATATTACTCCGATTCTTCTATTAGGTATGACAAACTTAGAGAGCTACAAACCATTCTACATGGCAAATCAAAACAAATAATGGAGCCATCGTCTGTCCGATGGCTGTCTGTTGAAGCAGCAGTAAAAATTATAATGTCCAGTTATTGCCCCATAATACTATCCCTAGAAGGTGACAAAAACCCCCAAAGCTATTGGGTTACATAAATGTATAGCCAGAAGCCTTTTCCTGTTACTTACAGCATTACTGATCGATATTCTAACAGTTACTGGTGTGCCAAGTCTGACTTTTCAGAAAGATTATGTAAATTTGTCTCATATTAGACGTAGTGTTTGTTGTACAAAAGAGACCCTGAGTGCTATGAAACATGGTTCAGCGAAAGTGGATGAAGTCTTGACCATTCTAGGTGTAACGGTAGCTGGGCAAAAATCGAAGTACAAAGATGTAGATATCACTGACAGTGAATCCCTCAGACAGAGATTCTGCAAAATCAGGAACATGTACATTGACAAAATTATCAACAATTTGGACGATAGATTTCCAACCGACATTCTAAACTTGCTTGAGTGTTTTGATGTTGTTTTCATCCCTTCCAGATACCCTGATGCGTCAAGGCTAGTGCATTATGGCACAGAGCAGCTGTCAACATTATGCAATTTCTATGCTGATCTTGTGAACAAGGACAGGGTTACTGCACATTTCCTGCTGTTCAAACATTTAGCAAAATCTTACAGGTCTCTCACTTTTGAAAACTTCTTAAAGCTTTTAATCAGCGATTTCCACGATCAGTATCCAGACTTCATACTTCTTGCCAAAGTAGCATTGATCTTACCTGTGTCTTCTGTGCCTTGCGAGAGAGGCTTTTCAGTCCAGAATTCAATAAAGGACAAAGTTAGAATTTAGAAACAGACTAAGCCCCGAAAGACTCAACAGGTTGATGTTTATTAAACTGGTGGGTCCCAGTATAGAACAGTTTAACTTTGTCAAAGCAGCGAAAGCATTTAGTGCTATGAAAGACCGAGTTAATTGATTCACAGAAAAAACATTATGCTATGAAGTTGAAAGACACAAGTTTACTGATTTACAATAAAAGGTAGGAAAAAAACAACAACACAGCTTGTTAAATTTGTCCGATAGTTCCCAAATGTTAGGAGAATGTTCATTGGCTGAACTTAGAGCTGATTTCAGTATGCATATAGGTCACGCTTGATTGTCAGTTGAGCTGAGATTCAGTGCTCTACAATGCGAGTAAAATATGGCGACTAAAAACATTCCCTGGCCTCTAAAATATAAAATCACATTCGCCAGTTGGCGGCTGTCCAATAATGTTACTTTAATCTGTAAACAAAACTGGACATCGGAAAACACAGTGGACCAGTAGCAATGTATCTTCCATAAAACATGTTTTCTATCGGTAGTTTGTTGGAAAAATAAAAGTTTAAGACAAGTTAATCGGACTATGAATAACGGTGATGTTAAGGGAGGTAATACTTCGTTATGATGTTATCTCCCTTAACTTGAATTTCAAGTGTTTGGAAATAATTCGGCCCCAGTTCAGTTTTGGACCAAGTCGGTCCTGTCCCATTTAGAGCCAGGTTTTATTTATGTATTAAAATGAGATTGTTGATTCACTGTGTGTCTTTACTTGTCTGTTTCAAACTCAAACGTTAATTATTTTAAATGTCGATTTATATATGCGTTATGCTGGGCTCCAATCGTGTCGTGCTTATCGTGATAACGGGTACCCCCACAATAACAACGCGTCCAGTCATGAATGTTGTTTTAATCACGTCGGAAGTCGTGTTCACCAGTGGAGGATGAAAACATGTTATATTTTCATGACGCGACTTTAGATGGCTTTAAATTAAAGACACAACTATTTACAAAACAGTATTTACAGGTTTGCAAGGCAGTATTTGACGAAAATAAATATTATTTAAACCAAAAGTAAGGTAGCCGATTGGTAACTACTAGTAACATGTTGAAGCCTGGTAATTATTATCACAATGCTTTTATTTAACTTTTAATGAGTACTGCAATTTAAATGCATATCTTAGCAGTGCCATTAAAATAGTAATTAGCTTAATTTCATTTAAATTATTGGGTACGGATTATTTGACAATGATAGTTAATAGTCCTTCACTGTTTTAGTTTAACCGGACACAAACAGTAAGTTGTAATTAGTATTTAACAACTAGGAATTACACCTTCACAAGTTCATTCGAATGTGGTCCTAATAACAATTACGGCATTAGTAATGTGCCGTAAAATGGCAGATGAATCGATTTAATTACAAGAATATATTAGCTGGCTACTAAATATAAGTGGCTGGCAACTAAAATATTATACTATACTGGCCACGGAAGAGTAAATTTGAACTTGCTTTGTAGAGCACTGAGATTGCATGTGTTAAAAAACATTGTTGCGGACATTAAACAATACGATTAGGCCTACATGCAAGTAAATCTTGATGTAAATTTGTAAAAAAAAAACAAAAAAACAGTAGTTGTTTGCATCGATGAATACTTAATTGCTAATTGCTGTTTCTTTCCTTTGTCTTTGTTAATTTCATACTCACGCATATCGTGATTGCGAGAAAGGAACAAACACAATTAGTTTACAATAATCATGACATTTGTTAGATCAAATATTACATATAAATTTGTAGACTGAGGTGACATCTCAAAAGTTACCTGTATTTTAAAAAGACCGTAAATAAATGGAATAGTTTTAATAACGTGAAGTCAGCAATCATAGGCTAGGTATTTTACAAGCTGAACTCGACAACAAACATTTAAACAGGACGCTGATTTCAACAATAGCAACAACATTGCACAAATTAAGAAATTGTTGGGGTGGGGAATTGTTGGGTAACTTTAAAAAAAGAAAGAAAGCAAAAAAAGCAGTTCAGACCAATATAAAGATTACTATTTAAAGAAATAATGAGCTATATTTAAAAAATAGGAGGGGGGGGGTGCTGGCTCTCAAATGTTTATTTTGAAAAAGAAATAGAAGGAAAAAACAACACCCACCCCCATATTTCTGTACGTTTGTTGATTTAATGTCATAGGCCTTAGAAGTGGGGGTTGGGTGGTTGCAGGGGGTGCTGGCTTCCAACTCTGAAGATAGTGTATATCCCCCCTCCCACACTGAAGAATTAAAGTACTATATTAACTGCCCCTACTCCCATTGCTGTCTTTGATTTTGATCAGGGAATACGGTTTTGTTATTCAGATTTATTCCAGTTTGTAGTTACCTGAAAAAGATGCATTTTCATACTGATATATAAATACTCTATACAGTACTGCACCAAAAAAATTGTGGCTAATATTTTGGCTACAGTTATTTTTGATCCAGGGTGAGCCCTGCATTTGAAGATTTCTGATGTTTTTGACTTTTGCATGGAGAAAGTAAACAATTGACTGTCACATTCACAGAAATGTTCGTAAAAATAAGGTTAAAACGAGCAAAGAAAGCAAGATTGAACTTAACCCACTCATAAACACGGCACATTTCTTAATACCTTTTGTCTATGATTTTCAAAGATGTTATTTGAAAGAAAACTTAATTTTAAAAACTATTTTCGTCTGTTCTCAGCTGTACTGCTATCTTGTTATTGAAGTCACATGGTTGTCACGGCGTCTGCTGGCAAAACTCTTTAGAGATACTTGCCAAAAATATTTGGTCCTTACATGTTTTAACATAAATAATTTTCTGGATATCTGTTTATATATTTATTAAAACTCAGATTGCAGCTTATATTTTTTAACCAAACATTTTTACCATTATAACTATTCATTTGCTCAACTTATAACACGATTGCAAGACATCAGAATTATTATATTCATTTTCCTAAAATGTTGTCTGGTAACATTGGTTCTCGAGGACTCCCATTTTGTAATTTGTTTTAAAATATTTAAAATAATTTTTATGAATTATTATAAGTACATGTTTCGTTGAACAACATACATGTTTTGATAAAACACTAGAAAGTTTTGTGTTGGAAAGTTTTGACTCTAAGCTGTACCACTAAATGTTTCACTCACCGAAACAGGTTACGTAGTTAATATTTACTGCTGATGCATGCTTCAGTTTTTGACCCACGGGCAGTGACTTTTGCTACATAACGCCCAGTTTAGTGCTCATTTGAAGCGTAGAAATACTAATAAAAAGGTAGCTATTTGAATAACAACTGTTTATAAATATTGATAAAAGAACAAATGCTTATGCTCACCGAAACTGGTTCATCCATGATACATTTAAAAATCTACTTGTCTGCCAATATTCTTTCTTGTCCAAATTAGTTAAAAATTGTAAGGCAGGAGGTGGAGGCAGAAGGAAAAGTTAAAGCACTGGGCTTTTCTTTTTAAACAAATTTACGTCAGTGTCAGTGTCAGAAAGAAATTTGGTATGGTGCTATGGAATTGAATGCAACAAGTCAACAGAGGGTATGGGGTCTCGCCCAGAAAGAAAATAGGTTAAGTTCAGTGTTAGGGTTAAGAAAATCATACAGTAATGATAAGAGTAATTTTGTCGAAATGTTAACTTAAAAACAATAAATCTGCAAAACAATTTAAATAAGGCGCCATACCAGTTTTACTTTCTTACCCTCTAGATTGCTTGTAATGTCGTGAGTCAGGTGACTGCAACAAAATGTAGAAAGAGTATTTCCTACAGTCGAGAAAGTGGTGGTTTTTGTTGTTGTTGTTGTTGTTGTTGTGTAATAGGGTATCATATTATGATAGGACACAATGAAAACCAGTTTAATTATTCTTGGGCACATTCAATGGTTTTTAACTTTCACTTCCTGCTGTGTGCCTGGAAAGAATTGTTTTTGCTGTTGATCAAACTGAGCCTGTCACCAAATGTTACAATAATGCACATTACTATTCTCCATGGCTTCTAGATTATGGTAGCTCCACTCCCATGGCTAGTGATATTCAGTGTTGGGCTAGTAAATAATTACTATTGCCATGCCCGACGGCTAGTGAAATGTTTTTGTCAAATGTTGCAATTAAGTCTATTTAGTAAATAGGACTATCCTGCCCCCACCCCAAACCCCACATGTTAGTCTTTTTAAGCTCTATCTCTGTCTTTAGGTGACATATTTGATTATTACTATTATTTAGTAAAATTGTATTAACTTAAAGTAAAGTAGGGCTAGTGAATTTTTAATTGTGGCTAGTAAATATTTTAAATCACTGATCCCATGGCTAGTGGATTTTATAAAAATTCTAGAAGCCCTGTATTCTCATGTATTAATAATGTACTGTTACATATATGCATAATTACATGATGCAGTGAAACCTGCCTCTAAATAGTAGGCTAAACCCATGAGCCAAATGTATAGGGCTCTAAGTAAAAAGTCTGTTTCGATGGGTATTCCCCATTCAGTTTACAGGGGTTTAGGTTGAGGTAAAAGTCTTTGTTGTATTCTGTTCACCATTAAATATGGAAAAAGTAATAAACCTGTCAAATAACTACAATCAAATGTGGATACAATTATGGTGGTGGTGTGTTTTCATCATCAAACAAGTCCAATATATTTTAACATGCTCATATACCACTAAGGTTTCGAGCATATCAAACAAGTTGATGTTTTGCCAGCCTTTCTGATGAAGAATATATTTTGTTAAAATTTTAATTAAAAAAATTAATTAATTGCAACTAAAAAGTAAAATTCATATTTGCCAGTTCACTTATGGCGTAAGGCCTACAAGTTGCGAAACAAATTCCAATCACGTTCATATCTCAACTAACTTTATAATATCAAGCTCTTAATAAACATAATGAATAAGGTGTACTGTTCGTATTTCAAAATGAATGTACATTTTTGTTGGTTTTGGTCTGGCGAGCTTGTGAAATATTTTCCTTTTCTGCACCCCAGCGTGGATATTATGGATAAGTTATAGGATAAACAGTTATTTCCCTTTAATAAAATTTCTTACAATTGAATGACATATCCATTTGGTAATCATTCCACCAAATGAAGTACACACAGTGATGTCATTAAGCATAAACAGTAGCAGTTGAAAATGCCTCGATGGTGTCGTGGTTAAGCCATCGGACATAAGGCTGGTAGGTACTAGGTTTGCAGCCCGGTACTGGCTCCCACCCAAAGTGAGTTTTAACAACTCGATGGATAGGTGTAAGACCACTACACCCTCTTCTTTCTCAGTAATAACTAGTGTGCTTGAACCTTAATTGGATATCAGCAAGAAAATAAGTTGAAATAAAAAAATATGAAAATGGAATTATGGTTTGCAGTTTATGTCATGCGATATAGTCAGGTTGATACAGAAGCCCAAATATTTTATCTTTTATCCTGCAACTACGGTTTCTGACAGATTATGATGACGGATAAAGCAAAGTCATAAACATATAGTAACTAGAAGAATATGACTTTTGATGTCACTCATGTGACATCACACACATAGCTACATTACAAAATTGCTCATTTGCCATAATTTTGACCTGTAAGTCATCGTACAGTGTAGCTGAAATAATACAAATAATAGCTTTTCACTTTAATTTTTAAGATCTGCAGGATAAAGATAACTAATTAATGACGGGTATCAGCTTTATCCTGTTCAGGCCAAATAAGAAATTCTGCTCTGAAAGCCTCACATAATTTCCCATTCTAAATGTCACAGGATAAAGCCAATATCCTATGTCATTTACTAGTTATGCTCTCTATAAATATTAACATTATATATTAACTACTAGCTAATATTAACCAATCAGGAAGACATTTTAAAACCTTTATGACAGGGTTGTAAATATGAGAAAAATAGATTGTAAATAAATGTATATCAACATTCAGTTGTAAAGCATAATTTATTCTTTGTAATCTTATACTCGTGAAACATGTATGAAATTACTTTGCAATTAATTTGTTTAATTGGAGCGTTAGGGTTAGACTTAGAATAAAGTTTATTCAATAAACATTTTCAGGTACTTTAATATGACATGCATTGTAACAAATTGCATAATGATTAAAACTTTTTTTTGTTTTCTTAATTATTTTCAGATGTCATATACATGTTTTGTATACATTTTTCTGACATGGTGAACTTAACAATGTTGCTGGAAAATCTTTTGAACACTTTCAAGATAATGATTGAAAACTTTTTTGTTTTCTTAATTACTTTCAGATGTCATCTATAAATTTTTCTGACGTGGTGAACGTAACAATGTTGCTGGAAAGATAATGTCTAAAAAGTTTTTTGTTTTCTTAATTATTTTCAGATGTCATCTATAACTATTTCTGACATGGTGAACTTAATAATGTCACTGGAAAGTCTTTTGAACACTTTCAAGATAATTATTAAAAAGGTTTTTGTTTTCTATTATTATTTTCAGATGTCATCTATAAATTTTTCCGATGTGGTGAACTTAACAACATCGCTGGAGAGTCTTTTCAACACTTTCAAGATGTTCAAAGCACATGAGCAGATAGAAAACAAGTACATCATGCGTCGGCTGAGGGAGAAGCTTCAGGCACTGTCCATCACCAACAGGGCGGTCTGCAACTGCCACAAGGACAGCAAGCTCTCCAAGATGCTCAGTCTCCTGCAACAAGGCCACAGCATGGCGAGGACGACCGATATGGAGCGGGTCAACTTCGGCTTGAAGCTGCGTCAGGCGCTGGAGGACTTCACGGAGCAGTTCCTGCCACACATGGAGGAAGAAGAAGAGGTAGATTGGGGGGCATTTAAAATGTTAAATATTTGTTTAAATGTTAAAATATTGTTTAAAATTTTAAATTAGTTTTACAATTTGTTTTAAATTTTTTTTTTAATTTTTTATTTATTTATTATTTTAAACAATTAATATAATTTTTTAAAAGTTAATATTGAACATACTAGACACATGGCTCATTCTGTTCATTGCTAAATTAGCCAATTGCTAATTTTTATACACACAACAGGGTTGCGGAATTGCACTTGCTTGCTTGCCCGAAATGGTGAAAAAAACCTTCAAACCGATTCAATATCAAAACCCACTAGACTGTCTGGTGACACAATTTTTAGTAAACTATGCTGATGAATGGTTTGTTTTATATATGACACTTGAAAGTGGTCATAAGATTTGAGGAATAATCTCAGGCTAGTGATAATATCTGCCGGCTAGTGGATTTTTTAATTTACTAGCCCGGCTGGCTATTAAAAAAAAATCTAATTCCATAGGCCTGACACGTTGGTTACAATATTTAGTGTGGCTAATAACATGTTCCTTAAATTAACCACATCTGAATTTTTTTTAAGGAAATACTCTATAAATATAAATCTGAAAATTGGCTAAACGAAAACTGATTCCAGTGTGAGTCCTGTACACAGCTGTGGTTGGTAGTTATAAAAATATGATGGATTATTAAGCCAGGCTTCTGAAAATTGAGAGGGGGGTGGGACGTAGCCCAGTGGTAAGGTGCTCGCTCGGTGTGCGGTCGATGTGGGATTGATCCCTGTCGGTGGGCCAATTGGGCTATTTGCCGTTCCAGCCAATGCACCATAACTTGTATATCAAAGGCCGTGGTATGTACTACCCTATCTGTGGGATGGTGCATATAAAAGATCACATGCTGCTAATCGAAAAGAGTTGTCCATGAAGTGGCGACAGAGGGTTTCCTCTCTCAATATATGTGTGGTTCTTAACCGTATGTCTGATGCCATATAACTGTAAATAAAATGTGTTGAGTGTGTCGTTAAATGAAACATTTCTTTCTGAAAATTGAGAGAGAACGATTGTTTCATTTTGTTCAGAGTTTCAAATGGTGGATTAATTTTTTTCAGAAAATGCTCTAAATCAGGGGAGCGAATATTAGATATTTTAAATGTTTAATGTAACAAGTCAACTTATTATTCTACAGGTGTTCCAGCCAATGTTGATAGAGTACTTTAGCTACGAAGAACTGAAGGAAATCAAGGCTAAAGTGATTAAAAAGCACTTGATTCAAGAACAGAGCGAGCTGTTCACTGTGGAAAAGTGTGTGGAAGATGCTTTGTCCAGTAAGTTTTTAACTCATTGTCATTGTACTCAGTTTAGAAATCCTTGGAAAAGTATGGGTAAAAAAACAATTTTGCAGGCAAGTTTTCAAAAAATATGGAAAACGAGCAAATTTCAGTAACTTACATAACGTCGCCCGAATGCCATCTCCTTTTACACGCAATCGTTAACATTCGGAAGCTAATCAAGAGTTTCCGATTTTGTACACTTGCACGGTGTGCATTCGGAAGTTGGTCATACATCTTAAAATAAGCAGGTTTCAATTTGTGGGACATTGTTTTTTGTAAATATGGGAAAGTATGTGTTTTCCGAAGCGTTGTTACATAAAGACGTCTTGGAAAATGGTTTAATGTGTTTTGGAAAAGGTATGGAAAAAGTATGGAAATTAGTTTTGAGAAAAGTGTATGAACCCTGTAATATCAGGGGGCGAGACATAGCCCAGTGGTAAAGCGCTCGCTTGATGCATAGTCGGTTTGGAATCCATCTCCGTCAGTGGGCCCATTAGGCTATTTCTCGCTCCAGCCAGTGCACCATGACTGGTACATCAAAGGTCATGGTATGTGCTATCCTGTCTATGGGATGGCACATATAAATGATCCCTTGCTGCTAATCGAAAAGAGTATCCCATGAAGTGGCGACAGCAGATTTCCTCCCTCAATAGGTGTGTGGTCCTTAACCATATGTTCGACGCCATATAACCGTAAATAAAATGTGTTGAGTGCGTTGTCAAATAAAACATTTCCTTCCTTCCTGTAATGTCAGCACAGTAATTTCAAGGTTCTTGGTATCGATAATGGTACATATCTTCACAATCACTTGCTTTGGACTTTCAAAACAGGAAACCTGAAGTGCGGAGTCACGAGTCAGCCAGACTGAGAACTTGGGTTTGACACTGGTATTGGATTTCTTGACAAGTGTCAGTATAAGAAAAATTAATCAAGTCTTTAGTGTCAGTAATGTTCTATTGGAATTCGTAATCATTAATGGACAAAGGGCAAATAACTCTCCCAGTTGGTGAATTAAAAACAGTTTTTTAATTAATTTATTTTAAAATAAATTTGTGCTATTAAGGCTTTTCCAAATGGGATAAACTAATGAAATACCATTATTTATATTGTCTCATTGCACTTGTTTTGTTAGCAAGGAAAATTGCGTTCAGTGCAATTCACTATGCAAGTTTCAGAGATCATCATACAAGTCTAATATGTTAAACAGTAGTTGATAATCAGTTTTCAAATCAAATGTCGTTAATCAAAATTTAAAAATAAAATATTCCCTAACTAAGCCTTTATATATTTTTTTTGCATTTTATTTTCCCATTATATTTCTTTGTCTATATCTCAAGGGCCATTATTTAAAATGTTTAGGTAACCAGAAATCGGTACGTATGATTTTAGCTTTTGTAACTGATTGTTCTGTTACGTGAAATATATTTGTATTACTTAATAAATTACATGTACCTGACCATTCTGTTGAACATATATTATAATTACAATATATCCTGCTGATGCCCTTTGGTGTAAGCAAAATAAATTATAATACAAAATGTTTTAAATTGCTTACCATTAAACAAGAGTTTCTTCAATACTTTATAAAATTACTTGTAGAACATAAACAGTTCACCATGTAACCAATCAATCCAGTTGGTGTAAATTTAATGATACATACTGACACATGAACAGAATGAATATTGTCTAAGGACATACATAAAATATTCTTCTTTGAGATATATTATTATTATGGTGGGACGTAGCCCAGTGGTAAAGCATTTGCTTGATGCGCTGTCGGTCTAGGATCAATCCCCATCGGTGGACCTATTGGGCTATTTCTTGTTCCAGCCAGTGCTCCACAACTGGTGTAACAAAGGCTGTGGTATGTACTATTCTGTCTGTGGGATGGTGCATATAGAAGATCCCTTGCAGAAATGTTTTATTTAACAACACACTCAACACATTTCATTTACGGTTATATGGCATCGGACATATGGTTAAGGACCACACAGATATTGAGGGAGGAAACCCGCTGTCGCCACTTCATGGGCTACTCTTTTCGATTAGCAGCAAGGGATCTTTTATATGCACCATCCCACAGACAGGATAGCATATACCACAGCCTTTGATATACCAGTCATGGTGCACTGGCTGGAATGAGAAATAGCCCAATGGGCCCACCGACAGGGATTGACCCTAGACCGACTGAGCATCAGGTGCGCGCCTTACCACTGGACTACGTCCTGCCCCTAAATCCTGAAAAATAACCTTTATTAGTAAAGAGGTTAGAGGTTTTATTGTTAAGCGGGTATCACATCCATGCTGTATATTTTTCTAGGTGAATCATCTGATGAAGAAGCTGAGGTAGTCTCTCCGAGATTGGGTTATAACCATCTTCCTTATGAAGTGAGGCTGAAAATCGTCTCGTACCTGTGCCCTCGTGACCTGGGCAGGTGTGCACAGGTGTGTCAGGGCTGGAATCTCCTAGCACTGGATGGATCGTTGTGGATGGATCTCTATCCAGTCAGCTGGGCAAAAGGTTAGATTTTAATTAGATATTCTGGAGCCATCATTAAAACTAAATGTTGTTTGTTGTGACTAGACCTAACTCATACAGATTTGCCTTGACTCCTTTATTTTCAGTTGTAACATTTTGGTTTTTCTGTATAATTTTAAAAATAAAAACAAGTTATCTCCCTTCGATCTGTTCCCATAGATGTATGAGATGGGGGCATCAGGGTGGTCAACAGCATTTCCCCCCACCCTACCCCTGTAAACAAATGACCCATTGACAACAACATTTATTACCTAGATACCTTACAAATTTGCATGTACCTTTAAATTTGCATACCATTATTACACAGGTTAATACACTAAATTATCACATGGGCTTATGACATGGATATCACGGTTAAGTTATAGGATAATACCTGTGTGTGTGTATTTTTCTATTTTTTCTATCTTTGTAGGCATATGGACCTTTGAGCCTCCACAAATTGATGACTGCGATATTGAGCCTGAGAATAATCACTTTGTGTATGACGAAGATGCAGACATTGACGAATCGGGAACTGACAGCTATTTCGAACAGGACCAGGACCTTAAACAGGTTAGATTTAGCTAGTACATTATTTTTGTACTAATACTGGTACACACAGTTTGTTTCATTTGAAATGATCGATTCCCACATGCTATGAGAATAATCTATATTCAAGTTACATGTTGTATGATCCTCATTTCAAGAGGGGTGTTCAATTTTTGTAACTAAAGAAAGTTAGACATCTGATTTAGGCAGCTAGAATAACATAACTGCTAGATTAAGATACTGGCAAAAGTCAATTTGTATCTTGAGGTAAACTTAAATATTTTCGTTTGTGTTTCTAAGGACATTAAATATCGTTAATGCACATCAGCAACAATGCCTGGTGTTTAATTGAATAATTCAACTGAGAATTAAAAGCAGGCGATAAAAAATAATCCTTTTCTTAAGTATTATAAATTAAGCAAAATGCAACCCAATTTTTCATAAATTACAACACCAAAATGATGCTTAGAAAGTATAAAAAATAAGCATACCTTAACACATAAGATAAACCCATGTTTCAAATTGTAAATTTTTTTTTACACCCGTTGGTGAGAACATCATACATTATTTATAATAACACATACTTGTTCACACACGTACGTGTGTTAACAATTTCAAGACGTACGACTGGCTGCTCCTAGGTAATGACCAGGTCACCAATGCCATACGTTCAATAAAAAACCCAGCGAAATGGAAATTGATTACACTGTGACCTATAGTTAACCTGGCAATCATGTGTCTGTGACGTGTAAGTCGGCAAAGATGTTAAAATTTGCTTAAAACCTGGTTTTTGAGGATATGTAAGCAGTAGAATAATACATTCGTGTCCGTTAGATACCATTTGTGTCGCAACTCGTTTAAAAACGTATCAAACTTGCTTTCGCTTGTTAGATACATTTTAAAACAACTCGTTGTGAGATAAATGATATTTAACGGCCACTCATGTATTATTCTCTATATAAATTACACGATCAAAATGACGCATAGAAAGTATACAAATTCACAAATAAGTGCTAGCAAACAGAAACTGTAATATCTGTTTAAAGCCATGGGGTGTATTGTTTTTCCAGGCTTACAAAGAAGCACATTTGTTGAGCAGTCTCGTAGAAGGACTTCTGCCACGAGTGGGCAGATTTGTCAAGAAATGCTCTCTTGCTTTTAGCACAGGACTTTGCAGTGGAATGGTGAGAATTCTATTTATACTTTTTTATCTTCTTGTGGATATGGAAGAACTTTAGTTTGAGTAAATATTTATGGGGAAAGAAAAGACATCACAGACAGCATTTACAACTAAGAATTTATATTTTGTTAATATTAATAGCCATAACTCAGTCTTATTATTATTATTATTTTTTTTTTTTTATATACAAGCTACAGTAGTCCAGTCCGTAAAATGAAATGAGCTGTGTTTTCCAGTTCTCCTCTGTCACAATAGAGTTTAGTTTGTATGGTTGTTTCAATAGGCCACTCAGACTGTCTCAAACCTTGATAAGTTGGGCACTGCTGTAGGATGTGCTCCGTTGTTGGGTCTTCGAGCTGCAAGTTGGTGATGGTGCTAGCTTGAACTTCTTTCATGTTTGTAAAAGAATACTATAGTCCATCCCATCTTCCTACAACAACAGATTTTGTAAATAATTCCAGTCTGGTTCCACGTAAGAAAAAAAATAGAAGTGTTTTTTGGGGGGGGAAAAACCCAAACCATTTTTGTGTGCAAGTTACAACACATTCGGCTAAGAAATAGGTAACTTGTAGTAAATTCCATAGTATGAAAAAAAGCATTCCCTGTGGGGTAGACTAAGTAATTTGTTGACATATGAATGTAAATTTCACATTTTACCTGGTATGTCATTTATAGGTGACCGGCTGTGATTTTACACTGCCTATTTATTTGGTAGATATTCACTGGGAATAGAATTAAAAAGAACAAGGGCCGAATTTACGATGTCAGGTGTTAAGCATTGTAAATGTATATAGTTAAATAGTGTAAGATTAAAACAGACTTTGGAAATTCGACCCTAATCTGGATGTTATACTTATAATTGAATTTGCACATGTTGATAATGGTGTTGCATGTGTTTGAAAGCTTGTTCCCGATTAATATTAACTGGTTGTCTGTTTTAGGCTACGTTACTAGCTTGTCATTTGACATTTGTCGTACCTGCAAATGGTAATAGCCAGATATAATGTTACTTTTTCACCAGCTAGTTCTATTCTTAATTGATATCATTGCTAACTTTTGTTTGATATTCTATATAGTTGATAGGTTTGGGGTTTTTTGGGGTGTGTGGGTTGTACTGGGTTGTCATTAAACATCATTCATTCATTCATTTATGCAAATTATGATGTATATTTTGATGAATGATATTACTATGTTGTATTCATCTGTTTGTTGGTGAGTCAGTCTTTAACTTGTCTAGAATACACTCTTTCCGTATTTTAAAGTAATTATCTCCCTTTAATCAGTCCAACCTGTTTAGCAATAGATGACTGCCAACGGTGGTGCAGTGATTAAGCCATCGGACTACAGGCTGGTAGGTACAGGGTTCACAGCCTGATACCGGCTCCAACCCAGAGCAAGTTCTTAAGGGCTCAATGGGTAGGAGTAAGGCCACTACACCCTCTTCTCTCACTAACCACTAACCCACTGTCCTGGACAGACAGCTCAGATAGCTGAGGTGTGTGCCCAGGACATGTGCTTGAACCTTAATTGGAAAAAAGCATGCAAATAAGTTAAGAGAGAGAGAGAGCAATGGATGGTATACCACCTTGTCTAAAATAGCTTTTTCTAACATTTGATCCAAAACTTGAAAATGTGGGCAGCAGAGTTGGCACATATGATAGTGGTGTTTGGAACTGTGATCATATGATTTTGATCAGATTATAAGGCTACATATTTTCTTTTTGTTCTGGGTGTTCTTCACATGAGATAAGAGTGGAAAGAGTATTTTTGTTTTTTTGTTTTTTTTAAACTGGAGTTATAAGGATTTTGGTGGGGATGGTGGGGGTTGGGGGTATGTGCTTGTTTCTAGATTGAATATGAAATATAGCTCAAAAGTATGTGAATCACATGTTTTGTATATTTATTTGTCTTAAAGGTTCACAAGTTTTTGCGACTTTGCCCAAATCTCGAACATCTTGATTTCACGCATTCAGCTGTGTCAGATGTAGCATTTAAAGGGTGAGTGCAAAAGTAAAACGGTTACAAAATGTTACATTCTCTGTATTTGAACACAAATAGTAGTTTCTGTGTTGCATCATATATCTTTTTAGTGTTTGAACAATTCGTAGGAAATCTAAGAATCATGGTGTATTTATATTTATGAAGTTTACAATTCCAATTATCATGTGTTCATGGGGCGGGAAGTAGCTCAGTGGTAAAGTGCTCTTGATGTATGGTTTGTTTGGGATTGATCCCAGTCAGTGGGCCCATTGGGCTATTTCTCATTCCAGCATGTGCACCACAATTGGTATATCAAATGCCGTGGTATGTGCTATTGTGTCATTGGGATGGTGCATATAAAAGATCCCTTGCTATTTATGAAAAAATGTAGCAGATTTCCTCTCTAAGACTATATGTCAAAAATACCAAATGTTTGACATCCAGTAGCTGATGATTAATAAATCAGTGTGCTCTAGTGGTGTTGTTAAATAAACAAACTAACTCATTTCTTCATAAACATATTATTACTTTGTTATTGATGCATATCACTGTTCTCGTTATACTGATACTTGTGTTTGTAATTTATATTTAATCAGTACCACAGTGGATCAAACTGTACATGGTGGTTTTTTTGTTAAAACAATTAAGAGTACCATTCTGTACTTACCTTATAACATCCTGGTAACCTGAACGACTATTTTAATACCTGATATATTCTATCATTTATATATGTGGCTATTGTAACTCAAGTTATTTATTCATTAATTCTTCTTTTTAAAAATTAATTAATTTATTTGTTTGTTTGTTTATTTTAGTTATTATTTTCTAATTCATGTTTGATAACAAGTTGAAACGTGTTTTATGTTTCAGGTTTGGTATGGACATGTGTGGCAAGAAGCTGAAGTATTTGAATCTCACGGGCTGTACGAAAATCACTGACTTGACGTTACAAAGACTGGCTTGTGCTCTCAAGTTAACAGCCTCGTTGTCCTCACCCAGCGACATCGAAGATGTCCAAAGAACAAATTCGAACTCGTGCTTCCATGGCAACAACTCTGTGATACAAGACGACATCCAGCCAAATGAAATCTGTTTGCAAGACGTTCACAGAAATTCATCCACAGCCGGCACCGTCATCCCGTGCTGTTCAACTAATGAACAAACTACACTGTCGCTGGTTACAGTCGAAATTCCCAGCCTAGGCTGCAGCGACGTGATTCTACTTTCCAACCAAACCGAGAACTGTACACCTAAGAGGTGTTGTAATTGCATAAGGACTACTGTGTGTTGTAAAGACGCGAGGCCGCTCTGTGTTGTGTCTGGCCGTGATAAGGACTTGGACGGTCAGATGATCAATCTGTCTGTAGACAACAGTGGCGTGCCTCTCACCCATGGTGGGCTTGAGTTTCTCAGCTTGTCGGGGTGTTACCAGATAACAGATGCTGGCCTGAGGTAAATAGTGTGCTATCCTGCCTTTTGCAAGTATTGTATAAAACATCAATTTTTCGGTGTCTGTGGTATGTGCTATCCTGCCTGTATGCAAGTATAGTATAAAAAAATTTTTTTTTCGGTGTCTGGTATGTGCTATCCTGCCTGTATGCAAGTATAGTATAAAACAAGTTTTTCGGTGTCTGTGATATGTGCTATCCTGCCTGTATGCAAGTATAGTATAAAACAAGTTTTCGGTGTCTGTGGTATGTGCTATCCTGCCTGTATGCAAGTATAATATAAAACAACAATTTTTCGGTGTCTGTGGTATGTGCTATCCTGCCTGTATGCAAGTATAGTATAAAACAAATTTTTTTCGGTGTCTGTGGTATCTGATGTCCTGCCAGTATGTAAGTATAGTATAAAACAACAATTTTTCGGTGTCTGTGGTATGTGCTATCCTGCCTGTATGCAAGTATAGTATAAAGGACCCTTTGCTGTCAAGTGTAAGAAATGGCTTTGTTTCTTCTTATATTCTTTAAAAGTGTCATAGGTTTCTTATATTTTATTAAGAGGCGAGATGTTGCCCGGTGTTAAAGGGCTTGCGTGATTCGTGATCGATCTAAGGTCAATCCTCGTTGATGGGCCCATTGTGCTATTTCTCGTTCTAGCCAATGCACCGCAACTGGTATGTCAAAGGTGTGCTATCCTGTCTATGAGATGGTGCATATAAAAGATCCCTTGCTGCTAATGGAAAAATGTAGCGAGTTTCCTCTATAAAACTGTCAGACTTAACAAATGTTTGACATCCAATAGCCAGTGATAAATAATTCAATGTGCTCTAGTGGTGTCGTTAAACAAAATAGACTTGTATTATACTAACCGTTAATCATACAGTGTCTTTAAGCATATCTTTCATTTGCTTCAGAAATTTCATATAACTAGTTAAATTTTAAGCATGTCGTGTGATATATTTGTCCATTTATTAAAACCAGTCCTAATTTTAATAATTTGTGTTTCTGTATATGATATAAACTCATGGCCACTGAAAAGCAGTCTTTTGGGGTGGTGGTTTACAGTGGTTGCAAAACAAGGCGTCGTGTGTCGCATGCGACGTTTACTACCCTCATTTCCGACGTCTATTTTCGCCACAGTTGCTCAGACTCCAGTTCATATTTTCTTGGTTCTTGTCTGAATGTATAGCTCGACTTCTATGGGTTAATTTCTTCAGGAAAAGTTTGAGTTTCCCACGAATACAGCATCCATTACTGCTCATTGCCTTTGTTTTTAAAGTATATTTTGTTTTGATTCATGAGCACAGTAGACCCAATGATTTTCCGCGATCGCGGAAAACGGACAGAATTCCCATTGTGAAATGGAATTTACATTTGGAAATGGAATTACGATTTTCTGCAAAGTTAAAAAAATTAATACTATTTTACTATTGCCACACTCTGTAAACTGACGATTGACCCGTGCACAGTACTATTGGCAAACGCTAGACTGGATTATGCGCTTCACGGTAAACCAAATGGTGACATTGGGAATCAGTCAAATATTTCGTGAATGTTAGCGAAACGTTTGCTGGCTGAACTTTGGGATGGTTTACTGCTAAGTCTGTTGCACCTGTGCAGATGGGACAGGGCTTTTTTTTCACGAGTAAGTTTAGCCAGCGGTTTGTCACTAAAGCTTGTCTTGGAAGACAGATTTTTATGCTACACATTAAACCGAATGACCATTTCTAGAACCACCAGTCAAAATGTGTTTGCAAACGTTTAGCTAAAAACGGCTGGCTGAACATTGCAATGTTACTTTATTTCCGCTGTGTCATGCGCATACTTCAATTTGCAGACGACTTTAGACTGTCACAGAGATGGGGGAAAAAAAATGTTTGTTTTTTAAAAAAAAATTTTTTTTTTTTTTTAATGATACCACTAGAGATCATTGATTTTATATTAATTATGACACATACTTTGGAGGCTTTCACCTCTCTTGAAGAGTATTCCATAAAGAAACAAAATGGCAGACAGAGAAAACTGCATGTATTTTGCCCTATGCTATCTCAGTGAAGTCGATACTGGCGATATCATTACAGTCTCGTATTTGGAATCTGTGTCACTGTAATGTTTTTTTCACAACTTGTGTCTAAACAAAATTTGGGGGAAATGTAGGAGAGTAATTTATTGTAGTTGTTAACAATTTGGTTCAGACTTTAATTTGTCACAAATTGTGTTAGTTCAATTGTTAATTGCATATTGTAGTCTGAAATGGAAATGAAACGGAATTGAAACGGAAAATAGCTTGTTTTTAAAACGGAAAACCACTCAGTCATACTTGTTCTATTCTTGGGCCAATAATTTCACCAACTATATGCATTACAAGTGGACTACATTGCACACTTTTGTGGTAACAGACTCCGGCCCATAGAGCCCCTCTTCTTCCCCCCCCCCCCCCCCCCCCCCATGCCCCCATTACTGAGTGTCTGTAGCTCTCGATAAACCCCCAACTCCTACTCTGTCAGTACTAGTACTAGTACTTCATTTTGCAACCACTGGTTTGGTAAGCAATCTTTTGGGGTGGTGGTTTGGTAAGCAATATTTTGGGGTGGGGGATTGGTAAGCAATCTTTTGGGGTGGGGTTTTGGTAAGCAATCTTTTGGAGTGGGGGTTTGGTAAACTAACCTAAAACAGCTGCGTAATGGAGTCTCCTTACAGTTACTCAACTTGTGTTTACCAGTATACATGTTAATAAGTTATGATCAGTCTGTTACTATCCTGAATATCATAATTATGTGAAAATTGCACGGCTCGAACTTAAGAATTTGTCTCCCACGGCAATGTTTTAATTAATTGCCATGGGTGAAACGGCCCTCCTACGTTAATTTTGAGCCTGCCTATGGCAACTTTTTTAAAAGTGACATTTGCAACAAATAAACATGACTAAAAGGTTAATTTGCTGTTTTGCCATTGTTGAGGAGCTTTACCAACGGCACCAAAGTGCCGTCGGTGATGCTGTCTACCAATGGCAATTTATATCTCAATGACGGATATTGCCATCGTTTCTAGCCCTGAAATTGTTCTCTCCAACTCACTAAAGGTACGGTCAAACAAGCCTTTTCGTGGACATCTATAAAACAAACATTGTTTCTGTTTCCACCCATATTAGACTGGTATATCAAAGGTCGTGGTATGTGCTATCCTGTCTGTGGGATGGTGCATATAAAAGATCCCTTCGAATCGAAAAGAGTAGGCCATGAAGTGGCGACAGCAGGCTTCTGCTCTCAGTATCTGTGTGGTCCTTAACCATATGTCTGATGCCATATAACTGTAAATAAAATGTGTTGAGTGCGTCTTTAAATACAACATTTTCTTCCTTCCACCCATATTACTGTAAATGTTTTCTAAGCACCAGGCCAGAATGACTAGAAAGACATTAGATTGGACAATTTAAGCAAAACTTTGTAAGAGTGCAATGACTTTACTGGTAAAAATGCTGTATATAATATCGTAAAAAATTTTGAACTTCCTGATACCTTGGATCAGCAACTTTAATCAGTGCTTATCCAGGTTTCTGCCAGAGGGTAAAACAGGTATGGCACCATACCCAAAATTTTTGGCAGATTTGTTATTTTTTACGTTAACCGTTTGACAAAATTAATGACTCTTTCTTAATCCTAACCCTAAACTTAACCTACTTTCTTTCTGGGAACAGGCATGTATGCATTTCAACGCGATTTATAATCCTTATATACATGTGTATTGTATGTATACGCTTAGCTATAACTACCTATGTTAAACACTGTTGCCTTGACAGAGCGTTTATAAAAAACCCACAAAACAAACTAAAAGATTTTAGTAATAAACAATTTAAAAAGTGTGTTACGTAGTGCTGTTAAATACACCCACCCCCTCGAGCGTTATGTAATATTTGAATGTTCTCTTTGGTCCAACTTAAATCCCTGACTGCACAGATGAGCAAAGGTTTGTTTTGTTTAACGACATTGATTTATTACTCAACGGCTATTTGATGTCAAACATTTGGTCATTTTGACAATCATAGAGAGGATACCCACTACATTTTTTCTATTAGTAGCAAGAGATCTTTTATATGCACCATCCCACAGACAGGATGGCATATACCACGGCATATACCACGGATCGATCCTGGACTGACCGCGAATCAGGCGAGCGCTTTACCACTGGGCTACGTCCCACCCGCACAGATGAGCAAATACTCAAGAGTTTTGTTTTATTGCAGGTCACTGGCAGAGTCGAAGAACTTGCTCCATCTCGAGTACCTCAATCTGTCTGGCTGTGTGGACATAACTGCCGATGGACTGACCACTCTGGTCAGTGGCTGCACGAGTCTTGACCACGCGAATCTGTTCTACTGTGATAACCTGGCCGACGACCCGTACCCAGCCACGGCCAGCAGCTGTCAGAACCTCGAGTGTTCATCTCGATACTGCTGCCGCATCGGAGATTAAAGTACGTACAGGTAGATCGCTGAAGTTTGTACCGATAGATCGCTGAAAGTATCTACAAATAGGACAGTGTATGTACAGATATGTTAAATTGAAATATGTACAGATAGGCCAGCAGCTGTCAGAACCTCGAGTGTTCATCTCGATACTGCTGCCGCATCGGAGATTAAAGTACATACAGGTAGATCGCTGAAGTTTGTACAGATAGATCGCTGAAAGTATCTACAAATAGGACAGTGTATGTACAGATATGTTAAATTGAAATATGTACAGATAAGCCAGCAGCTGTCAGAACCTCGAGTGTTCATCTCAGTACTGCTGCCGCATCGGAGATTAAAGTACGTACAGGTAGATTGCTGAAGTTTGTACAGATAGATCGCTGAAAGTATCTACAAATAGGACAGTGTATGTACAGATATGTTAAATTGAAATATGTACAGATAGGCCAGCAGCTGTCAGAACCTGGAGTGTTCTTCTTGATACTGCTGCCGCATCGGAGATTAAAGTATGTACAGATCAGTGGTTTTATATACAGATAGATCGCTGAAGTTTGTACAGATAGGTCGCTGAAGTTTGTACAGATAGATTGCTAAAAGTATGTACAAATAGGACAAAGTATGTACAGATATGTTAAATTGAATTATGTACAGATAGGTCAGCAGCTGTGAGAACCTCGATATTAACATCGGAGATTAAAGTACATACAGATCGGTCGTTTTATTCTGCATCCACCGTTTCTATTGACAGATTATGATGACGGATAAAGCAAAGTCATATACATTGACATCACATGGCATGCATAGCTACATTACAAAATCGCTAGTTTGATCTCTAGGTCATTGTACTATGTTGCTGAAATAACGGAAATAATAGCGTTTCCCTTTAATTTTAAAGTTCTGCAGGATAAAGATAAAAACTAGTTAATGACGTAGGATATTGGCTTTATCCTGTGACAGTAAGAATGGGAAATTCTGTGATGCTTGCCAATTAGAACTTCTCATTTGGCCAATATCATACATCATTAACTAGTTATTCTCTATATAGATGCACACATAGACGGAATGTGGTAACTTCGGACTTTGGTAACTTCGGCCTGGTAATTTTGGACCGGTAATCTCGGCCTCTGTATTAATGAAAGCAACTTATATCTGGGTTATACGCAAGCGAAAGGTTGTTGTTAAACAACCTGATATTATTATTTCAAGATGAGTTTGTTATATACATTACATTATTATATATTCATTGTACATTTTGTTGTGTATATTTTGTTTATTAACTTTTAAACATTTATTCTGCTCATACCCTGTCCCCTTCTTACTATGCCTTGATTTGGTAGATGTTCCTGATTTTAATCAGATGCTATGCCCACCTTAAGCATGTTTGAATCCTCGGCATATAAGCATTTTAATACCTATCAAACAATCCGAGACATGTGGTCTACAATTCTCTAACAACTGTGAACTTTCAGTTTACTTTTAGAAACTGTATGCCTAGGTTACTGATTAATAAAAATAGTGCTTAATCATTAATATTTGATGTTATCTCAAATTGTTTTAGTTTATTGATGTAAGCATATAAATTTTTAAAAACGTATATATATATATAGTTGGTCAGTATATATTTTATATTCACGACGCGTAAAGTATCATGATAATTGTCCCTCAGATATATCTAGAGTATGTACTATTAAACTGGATTTTAAACACAACTGGTAAAAACTGTCTTAACAAAATATTTTTAAATGTTTAGAAAATAAAGATATATATGAAATTGAAACTTCTTGTTTTATTTACTAGAAATAAAATATATGTACAACTGGGTATATGTCCCATACTTTTGGAGAAATATGCGTATTGAAGTGAACGTTTGAACTGCATTTGCCATAAAATGAAAAAACTTATTTCATTTCAACTATTTTGGTGCTTATATTCAATTAAGGTTCAAGCACACTTGTTATGGCACACACCTCAGTGGTTAATTGTTAGATATATATGTTATTGAAAGTGTTAATGAGAAAAAAGGAGGGTGTAGTGGCCTTACATTTACCCGTTGTGCCCTTAAGAACTCACTCTGGGCTGGAGCAGGTCTTAACTAAGCCGATGGGGTCCGAAATTACCTGGGGTCGAGATTACTCGGGTCCGAAGTTACCAGGACGAAGTTACCAAAGTCCGAATTACCCCAATTCCACATAGACCATTCAATATGTTTAGATATGTCACAGTATGTACAGTAAAGTACAGATATGCCAGTAAAGTATGTACAGATAGGCCAGTAAAGAATGTACAGATAGGGCATTAACATATGTACAGATAGGCCAATGAAGAATGTACAGATAGGCTAGTAAATAATGTACAGATAGGCCAGTAAAGAATGTACAGATAGGCCAGTAAAGTTTGTACAGATAGCAGGGCTAGAAATGAAAAAAAAAGATAAAAGTTATCGTTTTCATGTGGCGAACAGATTACGAAATGCAAGCGCAAAATTCAACAACTTGAGTCTGAATCTGGTAGACAACAGGATACTAGTATACGCAATACACAGTACTTGAAAAAAATTAGCATGCACCGTGTGCACCCAGTTTTAAAAGTTACATGCACACGCAAAAATTAGCATGCACCGGTGCATGTACTAACACTGCATTTCGATCCCTGGATAAGCCAGTAAAGTTTGTTCAGATAGGCCAGTAAAGTATGTACAGATAGGCCAGTAAAGAATGACAGATAGGGCATTAACATATGTACAGATAGGCCAGTGAAGAATGTACAGATAGGCCAGTGAAGAATGTACAGATAGGCCAGTAAAGAATGTACAGATAGGGCATTAAAAAAAAAGATATGTAAGCGAAAAATTCAACAACTTGTGTTTGAATCTGGTAGACAACAGGATACTAGTATACGCAATACACAGTACTTGAAAAAAATTAGCATGCATAGATAGGCCAGTAAGAATGTAGATGGCCAGTAAAGAATGTATAGGGCATTAACATATTTACAGATAGGCCAGTAAAGTATGTACAGATAGGCCAGTAAAGAATGTATTTACATACATTTACAGATAGGCCAGTAATGTACAGATAGGCAGTATGTACAGATAGGTACAGTAATTAACATATTTTAATAGTCATTAGGCCATGTAATGTGGTAAACATAAAATAGGCCATTTACAGAGGATAGATCTTAGGGGGAAATAAAAATTACAATTTCTCCCGGAGAAATGATCATGCAATGGTGTAATGTAATATTATTGGAATATTTGACACTTATAGACCAATGACTGTCTGTATTAAATATGTCGTCCCTAGGATTTGGCAAACAAACACAATGACACAAGATACTTGAAAGAATTTGCATTTAAATACAATTATTTATAGATTTTTTTTTTTTTTAAATAAATAGAACTTCGTGGGTTTAAAAAAAAAAAAATCAGTGAATGTGATTCAAATACAAAGTTATAGCAATACTCAGAACAGTATGTAAAGTGGTTTGTAACATTATCTCTATATACAAGTGCAGGTATGAATAATAAAAATAAAAGGCTTTTTGAGAGAAAAAATAGCTAGGGATTATTCTAAATTCGGTACCAGTTATTATCAAATTTATTTCCTTTGTGAAATAATTTCTTCATTTGTCACTTGCTAAAGCTTGTGACAAGTGAAAATTGTTGCATGCGGGACATCGATTTGATGTTAAAAATTAGGAACTCTTTAATTATTTCAGTATTTCTCATTCAGAAATTATCACTCATTTGGAAGAATAGCATATGTGTATTACTGGTCAATTTAGCACTTATTAACCAATGACCTTGTCGGTACTAAATATTACATCACACATTTTAAAGACTGCATTTATGTATAAAATGTTTTTTTTGGTTTTTTTTAAGTTCTTTATAGATGGTTTTTATTGTTTTTTTATAATTAATAGAACTTTGTTTTTTTAAATTATCTGTAAAAGTAAATAAAGTATAAAAATATTATAGCAAAAATCAGAATAGTGTATCAAATGGTATATATTGTGAATATTTAAAATCAAGGTTTTGAGAGAAAAGTAAAAACAAAAGTAATAATAACTTGGGTAATTAATTTTAGATTAAACATTGTTATCAAAGATTCAAACTTATGTTGATCACTGAAGCTCGTCATAAGTGAAAATTATTTCAGTTTGGACACAAAGGCTGTGGTATGTGCTATCCTGTCTATGGGATGATGCATATAAAAGATCCCTTGCTGCTAATCGAAAAGTGTAACGACAGCGGGTTTCCTCCCTCAATATCTGTGTGGTCCTTAACCATATGTCCAACTCCTTATAACCGTAAATAAAATGTGTTGAGTGCATCGTTAAATAAAACATTTACTTCATTTATTATTCTCAGATATATATATATATATATATATATATATATATATATATATATATATATATATATATATATATATATATATATATATATATATATATATATATATATATATTACGCTGATTAAAACTATTCAGGATTAGGGA
The DNA here is from genome assembly GCF_016097555.1 of Gigantopelta aegis. Classification (NCBI taxonomy): domain Eukaryota; kingdom Metazoa; phylum Mollusca; class Gastropoda; order Neomphalida; family Peltospiridae; genus Gigantopelta; species Gigantopelta aegis. The sequence continues at coordinate 64,026,380 of NC_054701.1, read as the reverse complement.
ACAGATGTGTGGTTGATTTCTCAAAGTGTGTAGATCAGTTATTCAGTTATTACAAAATATTATTTTCATCAGGTTCATCTTTTTTATAACATTACAGGGCTCGAAATAGTAGTCTTTGAAAAGCGAAAATCAGTCCATTGTTTAGGCCTAACAGGTGAAATAAAAATTTACCCACTAAAATATACAAAAAATCACAGATTATTTTTCAAGAGACGGATGTATGTACGGTCATCTCATCATCTATTTGGGGGCAGGATGTAGCCCAGTGGTAAAGTGTTTGTCTTGATGCATGGTCAGTTTAGGATCAATCCCCATCAGTGGACCCATTGGGCTATTTCTAGTTCCAGCCAGTGCTCCACAACTGGTGTAACAAATGCTGTGGCATGTGCTGTCCTGCCTGTGGGATGGTGCATATAAAAGATCCCTTGCTGCTAATCGAAAAGAGCAGCTCATGAAATGGCGACAGTGGGTTTCCTCCCTCAATATCTTTGTGGTCCTTAACCATATGTCCAACGCCATATAACCGTAAATAAAATGTGTTGAGTACATCGTTAAATAAACCATTTCCTTCTCATCATCTACTCAGCTGAGCTCATGATTCTGTTAATTTTAATTTTATAATGCTCTAAAATAAATCTCGGAGGTCCTAATTTTCCACCGACTGTCCCAAAAACCTCCACTCACCCTGTGCTGTCTTTATGTCAAGCAGGCTATATTTTTTCTTAGCAGGCCATATTTCATTTATTAAATAACAGCAGGCCAAATTTTACTTCCTATTTCAAGCCTTGCATTGTGTCATTCTTGTAAAAACTGAAAGTAGTCTCACTTTGATTACCAGAAATTGAATCTTCTTCTTTTCGTTTGCTTGTTGACTACACGTTGAGGCCATCACGTCTTGTGCCATACAGCTTCTTCTGGAGAGTTGTTGTAGTTGTCCAGGTAGTCTCCCTTAGCTGCTGAAGATTTATGCAGTCTTGGATGACATGTTTGCTCATCTGTTCTGCTTCTTCACAGGAGCACATGGAAGAAGGTACCAGCCTGTTGTGACCAGTCCTTAGTCGGAAAATGATGACCTGTTAGAAATTGAATCATTCTCATTGAGCTGATTCAGAATTTATCTTTTATAGATGATTTGAAAATCTTGTCTTAAAGTTTATACTTGATGGTTTGTAAACATACATGGTTAATCTTTTTATAAACACTGCCCGTGGATTAAATGTTTCTCATTCACAGAGTGAGAGTTAATATTATTTTAGCATGCCCATATACCACAATGGTTTCAGGCACGTCTATTACAGGTCCGGTCTCTGGCATGGCCAGGGAAATCTGACCCGGAACGTAATTCCCAGAACCATTGTTTAAATGAGAGCAGAAATATCATTGGATTCCATTTTGAGAAGTAACCAATCGGGAACAGTGTAAGAGAGGTGTGTGGTGTAGTACATATATGCTACTACTTGTGTAGGCAATCAGTTGGAATTTCATCAGCGGTTATAATCGCTTTACACCAGTCAATTAACATGAGCTTAAGATAGATTTAAATCATTACAGCCATACACATATTTTCATGTTTATAGGGATAGACCCTACATTTTGCTAATTCTACCTATAATACATAATACATATACAATAGAATCTCTCGTTGAGTCAATCTCGGAAGTGTCGAATACACCGAAATGCTCAAACCAAAACCAAAGTCCCGAGTTACACTTACACGTTCTTGACCGAATGGTTGTGTCGAACTACCCAATAGGTCGAACACTTTTTTGAACACCCAACGGGGTTCGAGCCGATGGGATTCAACAGTTTTTTTTTTTTTTTTTAAATTTATGTACGCGTGTTAAAAAATAAAACCCATTATATTTGCATCATTTCCATCATTTAAACTGAAGGCAGAATTAGATGTACTATTATTAAGAGTTAACATTTTCAATGACAATTGATTATGAACTTTTATATTTGATCATCACATCGGTGGAGCTCAACTGATCAGTTTTCAATTATAATTGATCATTGGAACATCATTAGCTTCTTCTAATCATTGCAAGGGTGCAAGGGGAAACATCATACTGGTGGATAATGGCTTCTCAGATATCATTTATACCATTTACGGCTGATGGTTAAGTTAGATGACTAAGTTTGGCTTTGAAACTGATTCAAGACTATGAAAACTAAGTATAAGACTGTAAATCGGAACTCTTAACCTTTAGACTACTGGATTAATTTTTGACAAAAACCACGTTGAGTGGGTACAAGTTTATAATTTTTACTCACATATATTCACTTAAATGATTCAAAACTTTGAGTCCAGATACACAGAACATGAAATCTGCATTTTCCACCGGGTAATTGCTCCCCCACCCGATGGTGGGGTCATATTCTTGGAAGACACGCCCATAAGCGTACCTGTGAAGTTTAAGTGTATTTAGCCTTATGCCTCCCCATTGGGCCTAGTGGTGCACTTACTCTGGGTTGTAACCAGTACAGGAATGAAGCATCCCCCTGCTGCCCAGTACCTACCATTCTTAACTCTTATGCATCCAGCTTCACGATCAAAAAACGTCATCACTGACCCAAGTTTCCAATGTGAAATATATCATTTTGAATCTAGTAAAAAATTTCAACCTCAAATTATAAGAAAACAACTAACATAATACCCTCTTGATGTGTGTAATATTTTAGGGGGCATCTTAGTGAGTCCAATTACCCAAATAAAATTTACGGAACTTAATTAATAGTTACAAATGGGTTTTTTAAAGACTGGTTGCGTCTCGACCATAGTTTTTTGCATAAGCACTCACTTGATGCGCAGTCGGTCTGGGATCGATCCTCATTGGTGGGCCCATTGGGCTATTTCTCATTCCAGCCAGTGTACCACTGGTATATCAAAGACCGTGGTATGTACTACCCTGTGTGGGATGGTGCATATAAAAGATCCCTTGCTGCTAATCGAAGAGAGTAGCCCAGGAAGAGGCGACAGCGGGTTTCCTCCCTAAATATCTGTGTGGTCCTTAACTATATGTCCGATGCCATATAACCGTAAATAAAATGTGTTGCCTGCGTCATTAAATAAAACATTTCCTTTCTTCCAGTTCAAGTTTGGTATAATATAATGCACTTGTCTTAGAACACCTTTAGTTCAGAGAAAATAGACAGCTGACTGGGAAAATATTAATACGACAACACTTAATTACCTTGAACTAAACAACTAATCATTGACCTCGTTCTTGGGCAGACATCCCATATAGCTGAGGTATGTGTCTAGGACAGTGTGCTTGCACTGAATTAGTGAAAACGTCATTTAAATGAAAATATATAATGGCCAATGTTTTTGGGACTGGTGCCAATTATTTATTACAATTTGGCAGGATCACCTGAAATTTAGGTCAAAGATTTGGTTAATGAATGAGGTGAACTTGTTGGAGCGACAATAATAAATGGTAAACGGGGATGAGTTATGTAAAGTTAGGACATATTTCAAATCACATATTATTATTAAGTGCCAATGTCTGTGATAAGACTTGAAGCGGGTTTCCCTGGGATTAGCCGTTTATAAAAGGAAATTAAGCTCTTGTTCACCATGTGAACTGCTGCCTTTTGATGGAGGAGTTGCCATAAATATGTCAGACACCAAGTGCACCGAGTCATTGGGTTCGCTGTAGAGGGATAATTGAACAAGTTTCTCCCACTCAAGAATAGCATTAGAAATAAATTTGTAATAATCACTTAGCATTCTTTCTTTTTTTTTTCTTTCTCTTTTCTTTTTCTTTTAATTGTTGCACAAATTTAATTGAATATATGTACAAAAATAAAGTATAACTAAATAAATTATTGAATACATTTGGTCAAGATTTGAATCTGATCTGGGAGTGGGATCGATCCCAATCGGTGGGCCCATTGGCCTATTTCTCGTTCCAGCCAGTGCACCACGACTGGTATATCAAAGGCTGTGGTATGTGCTACCTTGTCTGTGGGATGGTGCATATAAAAAATCCCTTGCTGCTTATCGAAAAGAGTAGCCCATGAAGTGGCAACAGCGGGTTTCCTCTCTCAATATCTATGTGGTCCTTAACCATATGTCTGACGCCATATAACCGTAAATAAAATGTGTTGAGTGCATCATTAAATAAAACATTTCCTTCCTTCCTTCCTTCCTGATCAGGGATAGCAATAGAAATACATTTGTAATAATCACTTTGCAGGTAAGTTTGTAAATATTACTTAGTATTTTATATTTTGTTTCTTTTTCTTTTCTTTTCCTGAACATTTTTGTACAAATGTAATTGGAAGTAAGTTTTTTTTAAAAATCAAATTTAATCAAATAAATGATTTAATAGACTTGGTCAAGATTTGAACCTGTTCCGGAATATGAACTCTGTACCCACCAGTCTTAAATACATTTATCTGAATTGCAGTTTACAGCTGGGTGGATAGTTGACAAATTTTTAGTGAAGATGTGCACTTTTGGCACATGGTTTGGGCAATGCTACTGGTTCAAAATTTGTTTAGCAACAGTCAAATTATGCGATTTGTGTGAATTTTGAACTCTTTAATTGATATTTACTCCTAAAATAAACATTTCCATATAAAATTTAGTTTGATTATGTTTCAAATGTTGTGTTCAAGAAAAAGGACATTAAAATATTTAAAGTGATGTACGTACATGCATGCTTAAAGTGAGGAAAGAACACACATTAAATAAATGGAATATTTGTTTGCGACACCTCAGTGCATTTTAATTTAGTTTCTAACGGACGGTTACTTCAAGACATTTGGGGAGATGTGTAACTCAGTGTTAATGTGTCAACCTGATGTGTGATCGATCGCAGGATCCCATAAGTCATTTATTTGTGAAACTCTCCTAAAGGTGCTCATGTGAAGTGGATAAAACTGCATGAAAAAAGAAAAAATCCTTTTAAAGTTAGCATTGCATCCACTCTGATTTGGAGGGTGGTGGACGGGACATAGCCCAGTGGTAGAGTACTCACCTCATGTGTGTCTGGTCTAGAATCGATCCCCATCGGTGGGCCCAATGGGCTATTTCTCGTTCCAGCCGATGTTCTATAGCTGGTTTAACAAAGGCAGTTGTATCATGTACTATTCTGTCTGTGCTATGCTGTATATAAAAGATCCCTTGCTGCTAATCGGAAAGAGTAGCCATATTGCATAGAGGCAGTGGGTTTCTTCTTTCATTATCTGTGTGATCCTTAACCATATGTCTCATGCCATATAACTGTAAAACATGTATCTTTTGTTGACTGTGTGTCATTAAATAAAACATTCTTTCCTTTAAAACTCTGATTTGGAGCCAGTATTGTAGTGGCATATGAACTCAGTACCCGTCTGTATTTAGTCATTAATCCACTGGAGGAAAGGAAAGGAATATTTTGTTAACAATATTACACCACATTTTAGACCACTGCTATTCAGCGACAGAAATAAGCAGAAATTTTAACTAGTTAACACTTGGTGAGACAACACACACACACACACACACACACACACACACACACACACACACAGATAGAGAGAGAGCAACTTCCAACACACAGGCTACTGCTACCAAAAAGCAGCAAAAATCTTCTATAAGCATTTTCCCCCACAGACAGGACAGTACATACCACATCCTTTAACATACCAATCATGGGGCACTGGTTGGGACAGATAACAACAACAAAAACTTGAGTCATTCACTGTCAATCGATCCTGTGTCCCATTGCACCTCGGGTGAACACTACAACTGAAATAGTGTAGACACCACCAAAGCCGATTGATTGATTTGAGTATTGATCACATGCAGACGGCACACACTTTAATGAACATCATGGCAGCCCACACTGGCAGGAGAAAAGAAGCTTATTGTTTAGTTGCTAGAGTGCAGCGTGAGGTTTTTTTTCTCTCAGATATTACGTCTCCTGGTCAATTTGTATGGAGTGTGTCGAAAAAGGGATAAGAGGTTTTTAACCTGTAACACAGATAGGTTAATATTCCTGTGTGGAAAAAAGAAATCGATGATAATTTACTGTATTAATACTGGAATGGACGGTGGTGGTCAAGGATAAACAAATTATCAAGCTATTTCAATAATGAATTACGTGACCTAAAAACGTGATCTGTTGTTTAAACTTGTTAACAGTATTTAGATTTATCAAATGAAAACAAAATCATATAAATATTATATTCAGATAATTCTATCAAAAAAGAAAGAAAGTGTACAGTGAAACCTCTCAAAACTGGACCCTCTGTGAACCGGAATTCCCTCAAAACCAGACATTTTTCATGGTCCCTTTTTAAATATCTGTATAGAAGGGAACCTCTCTAAACCAGATACCTCTTAAAACCAGACTTTTTCTTGGTCCCAAGGTGTCCGGTTTAGATGAGTTTCACTGTATAAGCAAGGCCACATGGGGAAATATTTTTTTGTTGAACAGCCTTTTTTTTCTTCTTTTTTTTTCTAAAAAAAGATTTAAGGGTGGTGGTGGAGTGTGGTTATTACAAGATAATTGTATTCAGTCTTCCAGTAAGCACAGTTCTGTGATCAAACTTCATCTTAGCTGCTTGACAATAAACTTGACACAGTCAGACCTCTGATGGCCCCCTCTCAAGTAAGCAGTCATCTGTCTCGAGAGACCTTCCAACTATTCAAATCTCAGATGGCCATTTCGAGTAAGCAGTCATCTGTCTCAAGACCATCTTACAATTCTCCCAAATAATTCACTATAACACATATCGATGTCTGCATCAACATTGATCAGTCATTTATCCTTAAAGGCACTGACCTAGTTATGAGACGAATTTAAAATATTTTCAGTTATGACATCGTTCTTGCTGTTGTATATATAATATATATATAATAACTTGTATATATAATATATACCGTACCTCACATTTTATATTAAATAAAAAAGTATGTTATGTACACCGGGAACTATAAGAGTCGGGGTAGGACGCAGCCCAATGGTAAAATACTTGCCTGATGCACTGTCAGTCTAGGATCGATCCCCGTCGGTGGACCCCATTGGGCTATTTCTCTTTCCAGGCAGTGCTCGATAATTGGTGTAACAAAGGCTGTGGTATGTACCATCTTGTCTGTGGGATGGTGCATATAAAAGATCCCTTGCTGATAATCGAAAAGAGTGGCGCATGAAGTGGCAACAGCAGGGTTCCTCTGTGGTCCTTAACCGGCCTCGGTGGCGTAGTGGTTAGGTTATCGGTCTACAGGCTGGTAGGTACTGGGTTCGGATCCCAGTCGAGGCATGGGATTTTTAATCCAGATACTGACTCCAAACCCTGAGTGAGTGCTCTGCAAGGCTCAATGGGTAGGTGTAAACCACTTGCACCGACCAGTGATCCATAACTGGTTCAACAAAGGCCATGGTTTGTGCTATCCTGCCTGTGGGAAGCGCAAATAAAAGATCCCTTGCTGCTAATCAGAAAGAGTAGCCCATGTAGTGGCGACAGTGGGTTTCCTCTCAAATCTGTGTGGTTCTTAACCATATGTCTGACGCCATATAACCGTAAATAAAATGTGTTGAGTGTGTCGTTAAATAAAACATTTCTTTCTTTCTTTCTGTGGTCCTTAACCATATATCCAACACCATATACTGTAAACCGTATTAATATTGCGACATGTTTTTTTCGCGAATGTATACCTTAGCGCATGTTCGCGATGTGTAAATTTCGCGAACAACAGAATAGAACAGAACAGAACAGAACTTTATTACACCCAGGCCGTTAGGCAATGGCATATGGGGAAACATGAATAATTACATAATATAATATGTGACAAGAAAGGGCAGGGTTTACAGGAGAACATTAAATAGTAAATAATATAGTATATGAATAGTTAAATTATATAAATACATTACACCTCAACCGTTGACAGCTCAAAAAAAAGTAAGTGGATAAAGACAGCTCACTGTAATTGTTATAAATTTACTGTCTGTAAATCAATATTCTGTTATCCTACATCAAGCAATTGTGCCTGGTACATAGTCTATAGAGGGGATTAGGCCCTACCCACCTCACCTGTATTAGAATCACAACTCACAGCTTCAGTTGTTAACTGTTAACACCCTTTGGTAGATAAAACAATAAACGATTAGTCGCCATCGATTGAAGTTACATCAAACAATTAACGATTAGTCGCCATCAAGGAGAGCTCGTGTATAGTTGCCTGTTGAGTGAATCTTTTTGTGAATTTTATTCTCAATAAAATATTTCAAAACAAAACAAATTATTTTAAGTACACTTCAAACTGGAAAACAGTGCGTGCGTATTAATTTCGCGACATAAGGTTGGACGCGAAATTTATACGCACCCTTTTTTTCCCACGGTTTACAGTAATCAAAAATAAAATGTGTTGAGAGTGTTGTTAAATTAAGCATTTCCTGCCTTTCTTTCGTCGGTGGACCCATTGGGCTACTTCTCGTTCCAGCCAGTGCACCACGACTGGCATATCAAAAGCTGTCATATGTGCTATCCTGTCTGTGGGATGGTGCATATAAAAGATCCCATGCTACTAATGGAAAAATGTAGCAGGTTTTCTCTCTAATTATAATATATGTCAGAATTACCAAATACATTGTAGCTGACATCCAATAGCCGATGATTAATTAATCAATGTGCAAACTTTTAACTTTCATGTCTGTTAGATACCATTTATCTTACAACTCATTGTTTAAAAAAGGTATCTAGCTCGCTTTCACTCGTTTGATACATTTTAAAACAAAACTTAAAACACCCACTCATTTAGTATTTTCTGTGTATACCTCTGTCAGTGGCTTTTAAGAGGCCATTTTGTCAGTGCTTCCTTGTGTTGCTGTTTAATGTCGGTTTATGTCATTGACTGACTGAATAAATCAGTTGTCTGATGAAAAAGATCTGTTGGCTTTAATTAATAAACGACTACACTTATAGTTCATTGAACCCATTACTTCCTGATACGAGAATAAATGTTGACGACGACTGATGGTTAATCATGCGCATTAAGAATAATGATCATAAGCATAATTTGTTTTGTTTCGAAGTGTTGGGCTTTTAGGGCAGAGTGGGCAGTAATGTTGAGAGACAATTTTAATCAATCTCTGTTTATGAATGAACAGGAGTGTTTTATCAGAGTGACACGTCTGTACATTTTAAACAAATGCTACTTGGTAGGGATGTAACAATATGTTTAATATGTATTGTGATATATAGCGATACAGCAATCAGGCACTCACTCACTGTCTGTTAGTAATGTTATGGGGCGACAGGAAAATGTACAACGTGATGGTGGAAAAAAGAGGTGTGATTGGATGTACCAGCAAATGATCTATATACATTTATTATCTGCATAGTTCAAGATATTCAGGGAAATATAACCAATATGACCCACGTGTATCATAATGATTTCACATACATAATGTATGACATAACTTTGTGAAGCGACGTCATAATTTAATGTGGCTTCCCCAGTGTAAATGATATCCTAGTTTGTTATTCATGAAAATAATATTTTGAATAATGTGGATAATAAAGAAATTATTATACTCGCGTGTGAATCGTACTGATTTTACAAAACTCGTGTCAGGATTCATGTATTACCCTCGCTCTCGCTCAGGTAATACAATAATCCTGACACTTGTTTCGTAAAATCAGTACGACACACAAGCTCGTATAATAATCTCTATGTATGTTCCCTCGGATGGGAACACATACGATGTCCTTTGATAGTAGCAGGCACTGGCACCATTGGGATGTGGCGGGGAGGGACATAGTCCAGTGGTAAAGCGTTCGCTTGATGCATGGTCGGTCTAGGATCGATCCCCATTGGTGGACCCATTGGGCTATTTCACGTTCCAGCCAGTGCTCCACAACTGGTGTAACAAAGGCTGTGGTATGTACTGTCCTGTCTGTGGGATGGTGCATATAAAAGATTCCCTGCTGCTAATCGAAAAGAGTAGCCTATGAAGTTGCGACAGCGAGTTTCCTCTCTCAATATCTGTGTGGTCCTTAACCATATGCCTGACGTCGTATATCCGTAAATAAAGTGTGTTGAGTTCGTCGTTAAGGGGAGTTATCACTCTCGCTCCCTATTATTCACCTGAGACTAGTTCAGGGAAAGTAATTTTTAGCTCCTCTTAGCATGTGAATTTATATGGTACGATACAATATGGTAATATCTTACATGACTCACTATAATCACTGAAGTGGGGGGGGGGGGCCAGGGGGCATCTCTCTCTCTCTCTCCACACCCCCCCCCCCCCACTTTTCAGATATTTTGTGTTATATTTGTTTTATAATAGTGTAAATATAAAAGTATGCCCCCCGACTTTTTGGCACCTTCCTATGCCACTGATAATCTAAATTAGGGGAGTAATTAATCACTCCCCTCAACTGTTTTCAAGGCGAGGTCTGTGATTTTATATTTAATTTTATTATTATTATTTAATTATTACTTTTTTTCAAACATGTATTGAGACAGACATCTATGGATGTAACAGTCAGCCGTATTGAATAAGTTCTTGGTAGGGGAGACATTTAATTTCACAGAATTCCATTTAAACCACTTTTTAAAATAGTTTTTACATCACGTTTGAATGTAGATCTTTCCTGTCTCGTGTTAACACAAGGTTCTTTAGATTGTCCAGAGGGAATAGCCTCCGTCTGACCAGGGCGCCATACCACTAGGCAATTTTAGTGCCAAGATCACCTTAAGTGTATAAGGCAGTTATGAGCTTACGGTGACCTTAGTGCTACGGTGACTCTCTGGAACTGTGGGCCCAATTTGGCTCAGTTGGTTGAGTGCTCGCTTGAAGTGTTTACATTGTAGGATTGAACCATCTCAGTGGATCCATTCAATTGATTGGGGGTTTTTTTCTTTTCCAACCAGTGAACCACCAACCATTGCACTCCAGCTGGACAAAGGCCGTGGTATGTGCTTTCCCGTCTGTGGGAAAGTGCATACAAAATATCCCTTGCTGCATTAGGAAAAATGTACACGGTTTCCTCTCTAAGACTATGTGTAAAAATTATCAAATGTTTGACATCCAGTAGCTGATAATTAATAATTTGGTGTGCTATAGTGGTGTCGTTAAACAAAACAAACTGTGGAACTGGGGTCTGGAGGATCCCAGGGGTTTAAGATGTCCTTTCTTAGAATTATCATTCCCCTACCCCCACCCCCTTGGAACTCTTAGATCCACCCCTATGCTATACAAATGTCAGAAGAGCTAAATTAATGCATTAATTGCCAGCTTATTTTGACAATCTTAATAATCGTAAAGCCCACCAACTATCTCTTCCCTTCTTTATTAAAGAACATTATCCAGTAACAACAATGTCTGTTTAACCTTTCTCTGTCTTTCTGGTTTACTTTTTAAACAAATTGATTTAATGTGTCATAATAACATTGGGGGTAATCAAGTGTATATATTGGATATTTTCTCCGATCATGAAGGCTTTTCACAAATATCCCCATTGATCATGTGAGAAGAATTCTGTCCTGAGTTTCTTTGGGGGGTTTTAATTAGTTTTTTTTTTTCTTTTACTAACGTAATTGCTGCATTACTGTCAGCTGTTCTCAGCTCTTGTCACCTTGTTAGCTAGTAAATGATGCCTCCAATCCCTGGACTGAAGAAGCAGGCGGTGGACTTTTTAAGATGTGGAACGTGTTTAGCATCACGGAATATATACTGCTGGATTGGTCGTTGGCCAGGCCTGTCAGCTATCATGGGTTGTTTCCCTAAATTAGGTGCTATTTCTGTGCCTGGTGTTGCTGGGAGGGTTTGTATTGTAGTGGAAGAGAGACTGGGTCGTGGGTAGGTCAGGCTAGGTCAACTTGTCTTCAAGCTGGTGTGGTTGGTAATTGAAGATTTTTGTTAGACACTCTTTGTGGAACAGGATTTTTTTTTTTTTTTTTTTTTTTTTTTTTTTTTTCCGTTTGAATGGCACTTTTCAGAGAGGCTGAAGTTGGGCTATCAAATAGAGAGTGCTACATGAGTGGCCATTAGATACCAATTATTGTACACCCAGTTTAAAGGGAGAGTAAACTCAAACATGAGCCTTACATGTTCGAAAGATGCATACCCGAATCACCAACACATACTGACACTGTAACGAATCGAATGAAAAATGTGTAATTTTAGAGTTAATAAAAAAACGTGATTATTCTTTAGTTTGAAATAAAGTTTAAAAGCTTGTTTTCTTTGATGACACCACAAGAACACATTGATTTATTAATCATTGGCTGTTGGTTGTCAAACATTTGGAAATTCTAACATGCAGTCACAGAGGAAATCCACATTTTTTTCATAAGCAGCAAGGGATCTTTTATATGCATTTACATGTAGTTTGAAATATGCTGAGGTGTTGAACAAAATTAATATTCCTTCTCTCACTCTAAACTTTGACATCTGTTAACCGAGGATTAATAAATTAATGTGCTGTAATGGTGTCGTTAAACAGAACAAACTTTAACTTTTAACTTTAGTATAGAACAGTTCTTTTCCCAGTCATTATAACTACCAAGTTTACTATGACAGAATCATGGTTAACTACTTCAGTTAAACCGTCTTGCCACTGGCGCCATGCCATCGCACGACTGCGTTCCAAGTGATTTCTGAATTAAACAGCGATGTAAAGTGTTTGACAACAAGCAATTACATGTCCCGCCAGGGATTGATAAATCTCTGTGTCGGCCACTTTTGTGTTAATCCTATTGATGTCTGCAATCGAAGACAGGGACCTGTCGAAGCATTGCAGGTCGTACTCACCGCACTCGGTTGGAAATCAATGTGGCAATCATGCGGGGAAATATTTAAGCATAACAATGAGAAGCTTCTTGATAGGCTGATTGGACTCTTGTTTGTGTATTCAAAGTCAATGACTGGAACGTAATGAACTACTGGATGGGTTTTTTGTTTTTTTGCATTCTGTTGAGTGACATAACAAAAGAGGGTTTCTGCCAGAGAGGGTAAAATTATGTACAGTACCCTGAAATCTTGGAAATTAAAACAAAAGAACTTTGTTTTGTTTAACAACACCACTAGAGCACATTTATTAATTAATCATCAGCTGTTGAATGTCAAACATTTAGTAATTCTACATATAGTCTTAGAGAGGAAACTCGCTACATTTTTCCATTAGTAGCAAGAGATCTTCGTAAATCTGACACGTAGTCATCAGAGGAAACCTGCTACTTTTTTCCCAATGCAGCAAGGGATCTTTTATATGCACTTTCCCACAGACAGGAAAGCACATACCACGGTCTTTGTCCAGTTGTGGTGCACTGGTTGGAATGAGAAAAAAAACAATCAGCTGAATGGATCCATCGAGGTGGCTCGATCCTGCAACGCAAGCACCTCAAGCGAGCACTCAACCAACTGAGCTAAATCCCACCACCCACATATTCTAATGCATGCAGAAGATCCCATACCTGGCTATGAATTAAAACTACAATTGTCTTGATGTGCTACACACATCTGTTATCTGTTAGGGCAAGTTTTTACACCCACATTTATGTTTGATCAATAAGAGTGCAGGGTCAGATGAGAGCCAGACATTTCTGACTTCCTTCTGCTAAAATAATTAGGAAGCAGCATTTTCCTCAAGTTGGAGAGTAGAAGGTCCAAAATTGATTTGAACAGGCCCCTAATGTCATGGCTTACGCAGAGAAACTCTGTTCAAAGACATCAAGATTAATTACAGAAAGCACTTTTAAAAAAACATAAAGAATGCTTTAAAATCTGCCCTAACTGAATTTGAACCAAATGTGGGGTGGGACGTGCCCATTGGTAAAGCGCTCACTTGATGCACGGCCGGTCTGGGATCGATCCCCATCGGTGGCCCATTTGGCTATTTATCGTTCTAGCCAGTGCACCACGACTGGTATATCAAAGGTTGTGGTATGTGCTATCATGTATGTGTGATGGTGCATATAAAAGATACCTTGCTACTAATGGAAAAATGTAGCAGGTTTCCTTTCTATGACTATGTCGTAATTACCATATGTTTGACATCCAATAGCTAATGTTTAATACTTCATTGTGCTCTAGTGGTGTCGTTAAACAAAACAAACTTTTAACAAACGTTTGAACTAACTGTAACCATATCAATGAGTCTCCTGCTGATACAGCTGGTGAGACTATACATGTAGGTTTTATCTCCATCCTTCTGTCTGTCTTATCTATCCCACATATAGTTTTCCAGATGGGTTTTTTTTTAACAATACTTTGAGATATTGAGCTAAAATTGTGTGTATAGCTTTATCATATACTGTTACAAATACCAAGTTTGACTTTCATGGTGGTTTACCCATTTTTGACAGAGTTATGACCCTAAAACTTAGGAGATATGTGGGAAAAAATTCTAGACTTTTCTTTTTCTTTCAATGGCTTATGATATTGAGCTGAAATTTTGTGTATAGCTTTATTGTGTTTTATTACAGATAAAGTTTAACTTTGATAGTGATTTACACATTTTTGCACAGAGTTATAGCCCTTGAATTTAGGAGATATGAAAATTGTTGGTACATGTATTGCTTTAGCAGTACTCTAAGAATGCTTGTTAATTTCTATATTTATTTATGTGCCTATGTTCAGTTACGTTTAAAGCATTGTGATCTGGGTACACACCTCACCTATTAACTTGAATTTATCTTATAAACAGTATTTTAAAAAAAATTATTCACTATTATTATTATTAAGGTTGCATGTGTGTGTTCATTATATTTCATTTCAAAAATGAGTACAGCATTGATGTTGTTTTTTCTCTCAGTTGTTCATATGTAGCATATGTATATTGATTGATTGATGCATACAACATTGTGATCCTGTTTTTGTGACTAAAATAACCTCATTTTCCTGCTATTTGATTTGCAACACAAATTTCCTATACCCAACAGAATTAATTAAGAGCTAGATATTTTCAGCATTTTTTTGTACGCCTACATGTTATAATATGTAGTAAAAAAAATACTTTTGTATTTGGTTTTTACAAAACATACAAAGCATGCATAAATGGTCACAATGTACAAAAGTAAAGTTTGTTTTGTTTAACAACACTACTGGAGCACATGATTAATTAATTATCGGCTATTGGATGTCAAACTTTTGGAAATTCTGACTTGTATTCATCAGAGGAAACCTATATTTTTCCTAATGCAGAAAGGGATCTTTTATATGCACTTTCACACAGATAGGAAATCACATACCACGGCCTTTGACCAGTTGTGGTGCACTGGTTGGAACAAGAAAAAGAAAAACCCCCAATCAGTTGAATTGATCCACTGCAGTGGTTTGATCCTGCGACGCAAGCACCTCAAGTGAGCACTCAACCGACTGAGCTGAATGCCACCCCTCGAAGAGCCAGAGGCGAGATGTAGCCCTGGGGTAAAGTGTTTGCTTAATGCGCAGTCGGTTTGGGATCGATCCCCGTCAGTGGGCCCATTGGCCTATTTCTCGCTCCAGCCAGTGCACCAAACTGGTATATCAAAGGCCGTGGTATGTGTTATCCTGTCTGTGGGATGGTGCATATAAAAGATCCCTTGCTGCTAATCGAAAAAGAGTAGCCCATGAAGTGGTCCTTAACCATATGTCCGACACCATATAACCGTAATTAAAATGTGTTGAGTGCGTCGTTAAATAAGACATTTCCTTTCCTTCCTCTAAGAGCCAGTAGATATTTTCATCATTTTTCTATATATGTCATAATATGTGGTATAAAATACCTTTGTATTTGGTTTTACAGAACATACACGGCATGCATCACTGGTCACAATTTATCATAGAGACCAAAACTTGTAACCTCGGTGGTGTTGTGGTTAAGCTATTGGAAATAAGGCCGGTAGGTACTGGGTCCGTAGCCCGGTAACGGCTTCCATCCAGAGTGAGTTTTGACAACTCAATAGGTACATGTAGGTGTAAGACCACTACACCCTCATCTCTCTCAACTAACAACTATTCACTAGCCCACTGTCATGGACATACAACTCTAATAGCTGAGGTGTGTGCCCAGGATGGCGTGCTTGAACCGTAACTGGATATAAGCATGAGAATAAGTTGAATTGAATGAATGAATGAATGAATGAATGAATGAATGAACTTCTAACCTAATAAAACACTGGTAAAAACAGACCAAAATGTCTACAGGCCATTCCTTAATTTTGTTAAGTATATATATAGTGTGACATTTATTTTTGGTTCTCAAAGAGTATAAAGAACTTTATAAATAATGGAGGTAAAGAACTTGATCAATAATGGAGGTAAAAGGCAACTAAGAAAATGCATGTAAGCACACATGCAAGCACACACACACACACACACGCACACACACGCACGTGCGCGCACACACACACACATACAAAACACAACACAACACAACACAACACACAGTGACACAGACACCACAATAACAACACATAGTGACACAGACACGTTAAATGTAAGTTTCATTTTTAATATTTACCAAACAAATTTATTGTTACCATGCAGGTAAATCATTATTTTTACTCAAATTAGAAAGTATGTAATTTTAATACATGAATTCTCCTTTTTAACAGTATAGGTTTATTTTAGGCATTCTTATTCATATAGACACATCCCTCATCTTGTGACTAACCTGTCAATCCAGGTAGAGTTTGGTAAATGCTGATTGATGTTTGCTGCTATTACCGGTAGATTTTAAAGTAACCTGTCTGCTAGTCCTTAAAGATCGTGTTTAATGCTTTTTTTCTGAAGTAATAAACTTATTTTTGGAGCCTCATTAAGCATATCATGTTGTTGCGGGATGGAACTTTTTATATAATCACTGGCATATCTCTTGTGTTTTGCTTCATTACTAAAGTACAGTTTATTCTATTGTTCTTTTAGATTAATCTGTACTCTGTTTTGCCTGTGGGGTGAGACATTGCCCAGTGGTAAAGCGCGATTTAGGATTAATCCCCGTGGGCTATTTCTTGTTCCAGCCATTGCTCCACAACTGGTGTAACAAAGGCTGTGGTGTGTACTATCCTTTCTGTGGGATGGTGCATATATCCCATGAAGTGGCGACAGCGGGTTTCCTCTCTCAATATTTGTGTGTCTTTAAAGGTAGTACTAAACCAAATAACTTCCGGCTGGGTCAAAGTTTGAGGTGCACCCAACTTTTGATAGAGAAGTGAACACCACAAGTCCTGTGATTGGTTATAAATGTGAATGTGTTGGTTGTAAAAAATAATAGTTTCATATGGGTAAAAAAAATTTGCAATTTTATTTCATCTAGTACCAATGTGTCAAGTAGCCTTGTGCTTGAAACATGTATGGGGTACCTGTAAAAAAAAGTACTAGAATTTTGTGCGAAACTAGGGTAGTCATAGACGCTACCCGTTATCTCAGAAACGAGCAGCTTGACCCCCATTTTTTTCTGATTCACTTTAAGTGTAAGGGGTGGTAGTGTTTATGTCGGTTGATACGTTGCAGGTAGGAGTTTTAGCCACATATGTTACTATTGTCGTCTATGGGATTTGATTTGGTAGTATACACCCTAAAGAAGGACAATTAAGGCATTTGTCCTGGTATGCATATTCAACAATATATAATGTACATTATTGCTTAATATCAACAAGTATAATCGTATAGTTAATTAATAAAACGGTTAAATGTGATGGCTATTATATATAACGGGCGCAGTCATTTTGTACCATCCCAGTGAATACGCCCTCTGGCGAGCTCGTGGTTACGTAATACCTAACGTGTGATGTCAGGAATTAGTCTTTGAATTGATGAAACAAAATATACCTGATTTTTGCAGATGCATCGCAATGTTCTGTAATTATATCCATTCTAGTAAGCCAGTACCAATTATATATTCTTTTTCAATACAAAAGAAACCACCATTGTCAGAGTGTTGAAATAACTGTATTAGGTTCCGTACATAAATTAACCCACGTACTGAAACAATAATCGGAGTGTTTTCTTGGTTAATTGGTCTTTTCTGTCCGTGGCCTTTCTGTGGTTCCTGATTGGCAGGTGTTTATTCAGACAGCCCCTAGACACACTAAAAAGACATGCCTCTTTTATGAAGATCACATGGTATTGTGTCATAACAGCACGGATACACCTCAAATCATAATGGACATTACCAACCGCCCTGCTTTATTACTGTAATTAATTCTGTAAAACCCTTGATTAAGAAGACTTTCACATCTAAAATCACAAAACTGACCAATTACATCATCCCAAAGAAAAGAAAAGTATCACTTGGGTATTGTGAGTGGTAGTTTTTGCTCGAACGTGCCCTACCAATAGGCCTAATAGTATGAATTTTTTCTTTGGATTTAAAAAAAAATTTTAAATACTGTAACTCCATTTCGTTCTATTGATGTAACCTAAAATATATTTATTTAAATAGTTTATTATACTATCAAGTCATTTATGTTGTTTTACAAGTCAGGTTGATGAAAGTGAAGCGCCTTGTCGTAAATTAGAGCATTTGTTTACACTGTGCATAGAGAAGATGGACGGAGCTGACGTCACTTCGCCCCAAGCTATACCACTGGACGTCACAAAAACGAAACAAAATTACTGCCTCCAGTTAGCAGAAATAATCATGGTTTTTTATTAATTCTAAAATTACGCGTTTTTCATTTGTTAAAGTGTCAGCATGTGTTGGTGGTCCTGGTATGCATCTTTCCAACACATAAGGCTCTTGTTGGAGTTGACTCTACCTTTAACCATATGTCTGATGCCATATAACCGAAAATAAAATCTGTTGAGTGTGTCGTTAAATAAAACATTTCCTTCCTTCCTTCCTGTTTTGCCTATTAAGAAATTAATGTTTATTTAGTTAGGTCTTCCTGAAATGACCACCAAGGGACATGAGTGTGGGAGTAATCTTTTTTTCATGACCAACAAACCAGAATGAAATTGATTAGCCTGTATTTGTTTTGTTGTATATGGGGTTAATGACCAATGAGGGTTAAAAATAGAGCTGGGTGGTATACCGTATATACCATTCGGTATCAGTATCATGTCAAAACCGATTTTCCGTACTGAGCAAATTTCATAATACTGAAATTTTGGTATTGAAAACTTTTCCCCCGCCATTTAGTAAAGCACTAACAATGTATCTGATGAACGCAAAATGGGTTAGGTATAAATCAGACGAAAGCCTTGTGTATGGAATTTAATTTTATTTATATGAAATAAGCCGGTGAGCCTCAACTGAGGCATGCATTTAAAGCTGAGTATACCAAAAATACCGCTATCGATATCAGTATTGGGTCAGTACCGAGTACCGTACCGATACCGAGGTAAATCATCCAAAAAATACCGATACCAATACCGAATCTCAAATTTCAATACTGCCCAGTTCTAGTTTAAGGTGGGTTTTTTTAAATTGTGTCCACTCATGAAGATCCCTCTCCCCTACTCACATCACAAATTTGATTATTTGGGGGAAACAACTAATTACAAACTATATATACTAGTAACAAAAATTACTGTATATGTATACAAGATTTTTCTTATTCAATAGATTGTTTTCAACTAGTTTGTTTGAAATTTAAAGCTACTGAATGCCATATACATTGTATGTGTGTGTGTGTATGTATATGTATGTGTATGTGTATGTATATGTGTATGTGTATATATGTATATATGTATATATGTATATATATATATATATATATATGTATCTATATGTGTATGTGTATGTGTATGTTATGTATATACCATATCAGTAAAAATGGTGTGTGTATGTGTGTGTGTGTGTGTGTGTGGCATCAACTTATGTGTTATGTGTATGTTAATGTGTATGTGTATGTGTATGTGTATGTAAATACCATCCTAGGTCAGTGAAAAAAGGTGAGATACAGGGTGTTACTTTTCCTCCGGCTGTGGCATCAACTTATGCATTAAGGTTTAAACATTTAATTTGTTTAACATTTATAGTTGCACCTATGGGTGTTCAGACAGTGAGTTGGTTTATAGTTGCAAACTACAAGTCCATAGCAGTGAGTGAAACTTG
The DNA here is from genome assembly GCF_016097555.1 of Gigantopelta aegis. Classification (NCBI taxonomy): domain Eukaryota; kingdom Metazoa; phylum Mollusca; class Gastropoda; order Neomphalida; family Peltospiridae; genus Gigantopelta; species Gigantopelta aegis. The sequence goes on along the minus strand of NC_054701.1, from coordinate 64,006,394 downwards.
GTTTATAGTTGCACCTATGGGTGTTCATCACAGTGAGCTGAAACTTGGTTTATAGTTGCACCTATGGGTGTTCATCACAGTGAGCTGAAACTTGGTTTATAGTTGCACCTATGGGTGTTCATCACAGTGAGCTGAAATTTGGTTTATAGTTGCACCTATGGGTGTTCATCACAGTGCACCAACATTTTTTATGATTGGCGAGACATTGAACTCTGCAGAATTATATTTTTAATAAGTGATTGCCTGTATAAACCAACTAAGAGCATTCAACTGTTTGGGGTTTTCTCATTACAATCAGTGCATCACAACTGGTCAAAGGCCATGCTATGTGCTTTCCTGTCTGTTGGAAAGTGCATTTAAAAAAAATCACTTGCTGCATTAGAAAAATAGAAAAAAATGTAGCAGGTTTTCACTGATGACTGCATGTCAGAAATACCAAATGTTTGACATCCAATAACCGATGATTAATTAATGAATTAGTTCTAGTGGTGTCGTTCAATAAAACAAACTTTTTTTTTTTAACTTTATAAACCAACTAGGAAAAATGGATTGTTTTTTTCTCGTTCCAATGAGTGCACCAAAACTGGTCAAAGGCCTTGGTATGTGCTTTCCTGTCTGTGGGAAAGTGCATATAAAAGATCCCTTGCTGCATTAGGAAAAATGTAGCGGGTTTCCTCTGTTGACTATGAGTCAGAATAACCAAAACATGTTTGACATCCAATAGCCGATGATTAATTAATCAATGTGTTCTAGTGGCATCGTTAAACAAAACAACCTCTTTTTTTAACTGTATAAGCCAACTTATAAAATGGCATTCAATTCTGCAGAGTTCTTATTTTAACAAGCGATTGCCTATATTATAAACCAACTAAGAAAACTGGATTGGCCTGGCAGTGTGGGTGGTGTGAGTGCTGCCTTCGTCTGCACACCCATTTCCTCTCATTTCATTTCCTCCGAGTAGCCCATTGATGTTCACCATGATGGATTTCCACTAATATGGTTCTTAGACCTAAAGTTCATCAAGTTAGGTTGATTGAAATAAATAATTGCATAGCACATACATAAATATTTTATAGATTGTGCATTTGTATGTGTATGTTGGTATGGGAGTTTTTTTCTGTTATATTCTCTGTGTCTCACATCTAACATTTGGCTTTGAGGGTTTTCTCGTCCCAACAAGTGCACCACAACTGATCAAAGGCCGTGGTATGTGTTTTCCTGTCTGTGGGAAAGTGCATATTAAAGATCCCTTTCAGCATTCGGAAAAACTGGCCTCGGTGGCGTCATGGTTAGGCCATCGGTCTATGGGCTGGTAGGTACTGGGTTAGGATTCCAGTCGAGGCATGGGATTTTTAATTCAGATACCGATTCCAAACCCTGAGTGAGTGCTCCACAAAGCTCAATGGGTAGGTGTAAACCACTTGCACCGACCAGTAATCCATAACTGGTTCAACAAACGCCATGGTTTGTGCTATCCTGCCTGTGGAAAGTGCAAATAAAAGATCCCTTGCTGCCTGTCATAAAAGAGTAGTCTATGTGGCGACAGTGGGTTTCCTCTAAAAACAGTGTCAGAATGACCATGTTTGACGTCCAATTGCCGATGATAAAAAAAAAGAAATCAATGTGTTTTAGTGGCGTTGTTAAATAAAACAAACTTTACTTTGCATTCGGAAAAGTGTTGCGGGTTTCCTCTGATGACTGCGTGTCAGAATTACTAAATGTTTGAAATCCAATAGCCGATAATTAAGTAATAAATGTGCTCTAGTGGTGTCGTTAAACAAAACAAACTTTCACTTTGGTAGAACATCTACTAGGAGGTGTAAATAGAGATTATTGTATAAACTTGTATGTCGTACTGATTTTACAAAACTTGGCATGGTGTTTCATGCTTTAAAAGGCATTTTATCACGTTGGCAAGTCCAATCATATAGATTCAGATGTCTGATATTTCACTGCATTGATTTTGTAACACGGCATGGTCTTCAGTGGTGTCTAGGTTAGGCCATTGGACATAAGGCTGGTAGATACCGGGTTCGCAGCCCGGTACCAGCTACCACTCAGAGCGAGTTTTAACGACTCAGTGGGTAGGTGTAAGACCACTACACCCTCTTCTCTCACTAACCACCAACAACTAACCCACTGTCCTGGACAGACAGCCCAGGACAGCATGCTTGAACCTTAATTGGATATAAGCACGAAAATAAGTAGAAAGGAAAGGAAATGTAACTCGGTTTTTCTGTTGATGCATAATATGAATTAGGATTATCTTCTTACACAAGATCTGTATAAATGTAGTGTTACATCTGCTACTCTTAGTACAGTGAAACCTCTCAAAACCGGATGCTCTGTAAACCAGATTTCCCTCAAAACCGGACGTTTTTCATTGTCCCTGTTTAAATATCTGTACAAAAGAGAACCTCTGTAAACCGGATTTCCCTCAAAACCGGACGTTTTTCATGGTCCCTGTTTAAATATCTGTACAGAAGAGAACCTCTGTAAACCGGATATCCCTCAAAACCGGATGATTTTCATGGTCCCTGTTTAAATACCTGTGCAGAAGAGAACCTCTGTAAACCGGATACCTCTTATAACCAGACTTTTTACTTGGTCCCGAGCGTGTCCGGTTTATAGGAGTTTCACTGTACTAGCCAATATGTGATTGTGTAATTATTAATATTGGCTTTACTAGGAGCTATGCTTTTAGACTGCTGTATTCTGGTGTCAAGACTGACACTTCAAATCTGTAGAGGGATTTAGCTTAGTAGGTTGAGCGCTCGCCTGAGGTGTTTGCATGGCAGGACCCATTCAACTGATTGGGGGTTTTCTTGTTCCAACCAGTGCACCACAACTGGCATGTGCTTTTCTGTCTATTGGAAAGTGCATGTATAAAATATCCCTTGCTGCATTAGCAAAAATGTAACGGGTTACCTCTGATGACTACAAGTCAGAATTATCAATTGTTTGATATCCAATAGCTGATGATTAATCAATCAATGTGCTCTAGTGGTGTTGTTAAATGAAATCAAACTTTCTGTAGATGTACAATATGTTTTTTTCAAACAGCATCCTATTTTCATTTTCATTTCAACTTATTTCCGTGCTTATATCCAATTAAGGTTCAAGCACGCTGTCCTGGGCACACACCTCAGCTATCTGAGCTGTCTGTTCAGGATATTGGGTTAGTTGTTAGTTGGTTAGTGGTTAGTGAGAGAGGAGAGGGTGTAGTGGCCTTACACCTACCCATTGAGCCCTTAAGAACTCGATCTGGGTGGGAGCTAGTACCGGGCTGCGAACCCTGTACCTACCAGCCTGTAGTCCGATGGCTTAACCACAATGCCACCAAGACCAGTCCTATTTTGAAATACGATGCACACCCTGCATTATCTGACACCATAATATTTAGCTACCGATGAAAACGATATCCTGAAGTATCGTTAAACAATCACTCACTATCCTTTCAGCGAGTAGGTTCGCGCTGAATATAAGCTGTTAAATAATGTATTTTCTATTTCATGCACCATGGAAGTGACGGAGCTAAAGTTAATTCCATCCTGTTTTTCTTCTTAATTCAATCAAGTTCTTTTTAATGGCCCAAACACACTAAATTGTGCATGCAGGGACCGTCCCCGAGGGGTTTGTGTAATCAGAGTGCAACCGTTACTAATTGATGGCGGCCTCAACATCTGTAGTACTTTACTATTGTCCTCTGACTGGTTTTCGTTTTCAGTAGACTGGTGTTTATTGTGTGTTTCTTGGTAACTAATGAGAGATCGGCGAATAACTGATGCTTTACCTGACTGTGTCATAAATGACTGGGAAATCTTCTTCTTTTTTTTTTAGTTCTTTATTCAGCACCGTTGGTTTGCATGTCAATTTATAAGGTGGTTCCAGAAACGATCGTTTGCAAGGGTGATGGTGGTGGGAGAAAATCTTTCCAACACTTGTCACCAATAAATTAGTAAGAATTCGGCAAAATTAAATGTATTGCCTACCATAAACTGGTTTTGCTATTAAAAAATGATTTTAAAATAATAATAGATGAAAGGTTCCCTTATGATATTTTATTTCAATCTAAAACTTAAATCCATTCTTGAAGTACAGTAGTAAAGAAAAATTCACATCTAGCGTTGTTAAATTTATTTCTTAGTGTATGATCAACTGAAATATTTTCCAGCTCTACACAAACCAAAATGTTGCTTATGTTCATGATCATTTGAAATGTTCTGAATTGTCATACACACCCATGTGAGAGATAACCTGTTGTAGGTCATTTCTATCTCCAACACACATTGAAGACTTATGCATGGTGATGACCTGGTTGCCACAACCATGCGCATCCAATGAAATAAATACGATCTAAATTGAATGCCCTTTGACGTGTGAGTTAACCAGAAACTGATTGGTATGTGTCACAAATTAACTGTAAACACAAGTGCCATAAATAATTTTTAATGGGAAAAGACATTTGATTTATTTTAAAACTGGTTTTTGAGGATATGTTCCGTTAGATACTATTTATTTTGCAACTCATTTAAAAATGTATCCAGCTCATACTATACATTTTTATACAACTTGTAAGACAAGTACCGGCCTCGGTGGCATCGTGGTTAGGCCATCGGTCTACAGGCTGGTAGGTACTGGGTTCGGATCCCAGTCGAGGCATGGGATTTTTAATCCAGATACCGACTCCAAACCCTGAGTGAGTGCTCCGCAAGGCTCAATGGGTAGGTGTAAACCACTTGCACCGACCAGTGATCCAAAACTGGTTCAACAAAGGCCATGGTTTGTGCTATCCTGCCTGTGGGAAGCGCAAATAAAAGATCCCTTGCTGCTAATCGGAAAGAGTAGCCCATGTAGTGGTGACAGCAGATTTCCTCTCAAAATCTGTGTGGTCCATAACCATATGTCTGACGCCATATAACCGTAAATGGGATGTGTTGAGTGCATCATTAAATAAAAACATTTCTTTCTTTTTTTGTAAAACAAGTGGCATTGTATCTAACGACCACTCACATAGTATTCTTTATGTCACACATCCTGTCATTCACTAGCATGTTTCTCTAAAACATATTCTGGTATGCTTCAAATAGTCACACTGAAATGCTATCCTATAGATATTAGGACAGCCAGTAACACATCACATGTACAGAAATGAGTTGTCTAAAGCAAGAAACTATTAGTTTTAACCTGAGGTAAATTGCATACAATGTTCATAGCAGATTATACACCTTTAATTATTAAAAATAGGTCTATACAAGGCATAAATAATCCTGTCCTGGACAGAGGAGCTGGCCAAGGCCTGCTGGGAAATACGGGAACATCCATTTGGGCATTCTGCCAGAAAATTATTTGAGGGTATGTAATAAAAATAAAACGGATCATAAGTACCCTTATTAGGTGGTTATAAGTTAGAAATTGTTAGAAATTCGATGCAGAATGTCATGTACTTTGACAAATTTATGTTTTATCATAATCTCACAGTGTCTGGAATGGCCTGTGGTTTTGAAGGTCCCCTATTACCTGCTTGTCAGCCTGAACTGGCCTTTGGCTGTAATTTTGATTACTTCAGGTCTGCTGGCACGACTAGATTTTACATATCATCTTGTAGTTTTCATAACTGTAATTCCATAGCATGTCCTTCGCTTGCCTGAGGCCTTAATCACCCGTTGTTGTTGTGTACGTGTCTATCAATTATTTACTTGCATGGTGTGCACTTGCTTACCCTGACAGTTCTCTTACCTCATGAATACATGTGTACACAGAAGACACTACACGAGAGGCCATGAGATACCACTTATTCACAAGTTGTTTCAAAACGTATATAGAATGAGCCGATGGGAGTTGAATGTGTTTTTAAAGCAGTTGTGAGATAAATGGTACTAATTGGCACAGATATAGTATTCTGTTTCTTACATATCCTCAAAGGGGCGGGATGTAGTCCAGTGGTAGAATGTCCGCCTGATGCTCGGTCTGTTTAGGATCGACCCCCATCAGTGGGCCCATTGAGCTATTTTTTGTTCCAGCCAGTGCACCATGACTGGTATATCAAAGGCCGTGGTATGTGCTATTCTGTCTGTGGGATGGTCCATATAAAAGATCCCTTGCTACCAATGGGGAAAATGTAGTGGGTTTCCTTTCTAAGACTACCCGTATATGTCAAAATTACCAAATGTTTGACATCCAATAGCTGATGATTAATAAATCAGTGTGCTCTAGTGGTGTCATTAAACAAAACAAACCTTATATATCCTCAAAAACCAGGTTTAAAATATATTTATACATCTTTTCTGAATAACACTTTTTTTTTTACAGCACTTGCAGTTAACTTATGCAATCAGTTTTAAATTAACTTATAAACGTGTCACAGAGCCATCAATTTCAATCTTGCTTCTTTTATTGGCAAACGGGTCATCTCTTAGAAGCAGCCAATCATATGACTTTTAAATGTGTGACTCACGGCTGTGTGATATAAATAATGCATGATGTTCTTATCACCCTTTATTGTACTGGATGGGATTGGGTAAAAAGAAAAAAGAAGGTTGATCAATCCTGTTAGCCATTGCTCCTCAGATGAAGGAAGGAAATGTTTTATTTAACGACGCACTCAAAACATTTTATTTATGGTTGTATGGCATCAGACATAAGGTTAAAGGACCACACAGATATTGAGGGAGGAAACCTGTCACCACTTCATGTGCTACTCTTTTTGATTAGCAGCAAGGGATCTTTTATATGCACCATCCCACAGACAGGATAACACATACCACGGCCTTTGATATACCAGTCGTGGTGTACTGGCTGGAGCGAGAAATAGCCCAATGACAGGGATCGATCCCAGACTGACTGCACATCAAGCGAATGCTTTACCACTGGGCTACGTCCCACCTCTCAGGAGAGTGCTCTACCCCTGACCTACATTCTTCATCCCTAACAGTAAGCCATATAGATTGCTTGGCTGTGAATTTAGCTTCCATGAATCCCAGAATACTGGGTTTGATGCTTAAGATTATGAGTCGCAAAATATCTATATTAAATCATGTTTATGAATCTGATGTAATCCTAAAAAACCCACCTTCACCCCCAAATTCAAAGAAAGAAAGAAATGTTTTATTTAACGACACACTCAACACATTTTATTTACGGTTATATGGTGTCAAACATATGGTTAAGGACCACAGATATTGAGAGAAGAAACTCGCTGTCGCCACTTCATGGGCTACTCTTTTCATTTAGCAGCAAGGGATCTTTTATATGCACCATCCCACAGACAGGGTAGTACATACCACGGTCTTTGATATACCAGTCGTGGTGCACTGGCTAGAACGAGAAATAGCCCAATGGGCCCACCGACGGGATCGATCCCAGACCGACCGCGTATCGAGCGAGCGCTATACCACTGGGCTACGTCCCTCCCACCCCAAAATTCAATACTGGATCACTATTTAGCAGTCTGTTTGCATGATGTCACTACCCTACCCAGTCTCTTTTGTAGTTTGCCAGTGTTCAGTGACACACGGTTTTCTATATGACCAGTTAATATTGTACTTGTAGAAAAATAACAAAGTGTGCATTATCTTGTGCTTTATTGATTTTTTTTTTTTCGATGATTTGTTTTGTTGTGTTTTGTTTTTTTATTAGGGGTATATAATTACTGACGTACATGTAGCATCGATTTTGTCAGAGGATTATTTCAAACAGTCAGGTGTCCTGTCCCAAGGGTTCAGTTTTTTTTTTAAACTTTGCCAATGCAAACACTGCAGTTTCATTGACTAACTGTTACAAAAAAAAAAGTTTTGTTTAATGACACCACTAGAGTACATTGATGTATTAATCATCGGCTATTGGACGTCAAACATTTGGTCATTTCGACATAGAGTCTTAGAGAGGAAACCCGCTACATTTTTCCATATATGCACCATCCTACAGACAGAACAGCCTTTGACTTTGACAGTCCAGACCGACTGTGCATCAAGCGAGCACTTTACCACTGGGCTATGTCCTGTCATTCACTGACTGAGATGACTGGAAACTAAGTAAAGTTTTTAAGTATGTATGATTATGAAATACTAAATTAAGTTAAGAAAGTTATTCAGGTTAGCATGGGGCGGAATATAGCCCAGTAGTGAAGACTAAAAGTGCTCGCTTGATGTACGGTTGGTTTGGGCAATTTCTTGTTCCAGCCAGTGCACCACGACTGGTATAGAAAAGGATGTGGTATGTGCATTTCTGTCTCGGATGGTGCATATAAAAGATCCCTTACTACTAATGGAAAAGGTTTCCTGTTTAAGACTATGTCAAAATTACCAAATGTTTGACGATTAATAGTTGATGATGAATAAATCAGTGTGGTGTAGTTAAGCAAAGCAAACTTTATGTCTGATTATGAAATACTCCGACATCAAAAATAAGTTGAGAAAGTTTTTCAGGTTAGCAGGAGGTTACCATAATGTCTACATGTATATGTTAAGAAAGTCAAGAACAGTACTACATAGCCCAGTGCTAAAGTGCTCGCTTGATGCGCGGTCGGTTTAGGATCGATCTCCGTCGGTGGGACCATTGGGCTATTTCTCGTTCCAGCCAGTGCTCCACAACTGGTATAACTAAGGCTGTGGTATGTACTATCCTGTCTGTGGGATGGTGCATATAAAAGATCCCTTGCTGCTAATTGAAAAGAGTAGCCCATCAGGGCTCACACTAGAACAAATTTTGGTTTAGCCAATTTTCGGAAATGTAGATTATTCCCTTGAAAAATTATTAAAATGTGGTTAATTTGAGGAATATTTTATTAGTCAAGTTCTGTATTTTGTAGCCATTTTGTATAAAAATTAGCTATTGGCTAATTTGGCAATGTACAGGGTGAGCCCTAGCCCATGAAGTGGTGACAGTGGGTTTCCTCTCAATATCTGTGTGGTCCTTAACCATATGTCTGACTCCATTTAACCATAAATAAAATGTGTTGAGTGCATCGTTAAATAAACTATTTCCTTCCTTCCTTTGTTCTCAGGGGAGGAAATCTTAATTTAAAAGAAACAAAAGAAACCCAACAGCTGAAAATTTATCAGTTGTGTTGTGATGTTTTCAATCTCAGAAAATAACCTCTCTAAACCAGATATCCCTTAAAACCAGACTTTTTACTTGCTACTGTAGGTGTCTGTTTTATAGGGGTTTCACTGTACAAAATGCACATTCATGTATCAATGAGAACAGTGCTATGAATGGATAACAAAGTATCAGTGTGAATGTGAATTAGATTTTATGGTGATGATAATGGGAATTGTCAGTTTGATAAATGGGACATCCACCTATAGGTTACCAGGGTTCCGTCACAATAAAATGATCAAAACAATCATAGCTAAGGTTAATTTGTAGTGACTTAGGTGTGTTTTATGGCCAGCACACGTAACTGTTCCATAAAGCAATTTGATGGTAGTCGGTAGTCGTAAGTACTCCTCTAACTATTAAAATCATCTCTGCGAATAAATAGGAAATGGAAATAGGAAATGGTTTATTTAACGACGCACTCAACACATTTTTATTTACGGTTATATGGCATCGGACATATGGTTAAGGACCGCACAGATATTGAGGGAGGAAACCCGCTGTCATCACTTCATAGGCTACTCTTTTCGATTAGCAGCAAGGGATCTTTTATACGCACCATCCCATAGACAGGATAGCATATACCACGGCCTTTGATGTACCAGTTGTGGTGCACTGGCTGGACTGGGTGAATAAGTTAAATAATACGTTGGTTTCCGACTATTCGGAGCATCTCGGATGTATTCATTGGGATCGCATGGCTAGCTCTTTCAATCACCAAATTTGCCAATAGCGAATTTTAGGAACAATTGGCAAATTGTATTTTAATTAGGCAAAAACAAATTGTGTAATAATTGATATTTTGTTGGAAAATAGCTATAGGTTTAGCATTTTTGAGGTAATTTGGTGAAGTTTTCTGATCACCCAGTTTATTTGTGAAGTGATAGTTGCTGAATGTATAATACATGAGAGTTACCTCCCATATTTTAACACAAACGAGTTCGTACACTTCTTAGAAAATCACCCAGTCATCATCTACATTTGACATCTACATAACTTAGTGGCTTACAACTGACTCGTGTAATTGTATATATTAACGATAATATACGGCTATGGTATTGAAGTAATAGTAAGACGGGGCTTCTAGATTATGGTAGTAGCCCCACTCCCATGGCTTGTGATATTCAGTGTTGGGCTAGTAAATAATTAATATTGCCATGCTCAACAGCAAGTGAAAAAAAATAGTCAAATGTTGCAGTTAAGTATTTTATAAATATGAATAATTTGCCCCCGACCCAACCCACTAATGTTAGTGTTTTAAGCTCTATCTCCCTCTTTAGGTGACATATCTGATTATTACTATTATTTAGTAAAATTGTATTAAAGGGACATTCTTGAGTTTCCTGCAATTTTTAAGATGTTATCGACTAACAGAGACTTTTTAACGATTGTAATTATATATCAAATGTATTTTTCTGCATAAAATATTAGTGACTGTATATTAAACTTGTTTCTGATCATTCTAATATTAGTAATGGGTTAAATTTCATTTTATTTCCTAAAATATTTTTTTTCATACTTACAAAATTATTTGAAGACAAAATCCAGTTTGGGCTTCTTACAAATATTAGACAACCAGAAGCACATTGAATATACAGGCACTGATATTCTAAACAAGAAAATATATTTAATATGTAAGTTTAATCGTAGAAGTATTTTATTAGTCGGAAACATCTTACAATGCAGCAAACTCGGGAATGTCCCTTTAACTAAAACTAATAAAAGTAAAGTAGGGCTAGTGAATTTTTAATCATGGCTAGTACATTTTTAAAATCACTGATCCCATGGCTAGTGGATTTTATAAAAATTCTAGAAGCCCTGAGTAAGGTGTGCCACATTGTAAAACAGGCTGACAATAAACATTTTAAAGTTACGTTTGCCATGGTAGGTATTTATGACAATAAAGTAGTAGTGCTAAGTTTGAGGCCCAGGGCCCATATTCTCGAAGCTCTCTTAGTACTACGAAATAGTAAAACCATCGTAGGGTGTAACGTCACTACAGCACATGCCATAGTGACGTCATAGCTTACGATAATTTTACGATTTCGTAAGCTAAGATTGCTTCGAAAATATGGGCCCAGGTCTGTATTTTGTGGTAACCTGTATGTGGGTTATTACATAACTCTTCCTCAATTCGATGCATGAATAGGGTAGAATAGTGTTATATAAGAATAGTTTGTTGGTTTTTGTGAATATATCGATGTATAACAGTCACAAAATGTATAAAATCACATACGGTAATAAAAGTGAAATTATACTAAATTTGTGACTGTTGTACATTGATAAATACACCCAAAAATGTCAAACATTTTTTATAATTACAAAAACACAACTTATTTAGTTAAAATACACATAAATCAGTTTCTAATGTCCTTTCTATGACCTGTTTTAAGTAATAACATCCCATTTGACGTGATGACATCATTTTCTGAGGTGTATCTAATTCATTCATTCCTTTTAACTTATTTTCATGTTTATATCCATTTAAGATTCAAACCCGCTGTCATAGGCTCACACCTAAGCTATCTGGGCTGTTTGTCCAGGACAGTGGGTTAGTAGTTAGTTGGTTAGTGAGAGAGAAGAGGATGTAGTGGCCATCACCTATCCATTAAGTCGTTAAAACTTGCTCTGGGTGGGAGCCGGTACTGGGCTGCGAATCCTGTACCTACCAGCCTTATGTCCGATGGCTTAACCACGACACTACTGAGGCCAGTGAACTACTGAAGACAATTCTTAAATATAATTAAAGTTTGTTTTATTAACACCAATAGAGCACACTAATGTATTAATCATCAGTTATTGAATGTCAAACATTTAGTAATTTTTCACACATTATCTTAGAATAAACCTGCTACATTTTTCCATTAGCAGCAAGGGATCTTTTATATAAACAGTACATACCATAGCCTCTGATACACCACTGGTTGGGAATGAGTGCTTGAATCTTAATTGGATATATATGCACGAAAATAACTTTCCATGAATGAAATATGAAATAGAACAGTTTGCTATGTTTGTGTATATTGATGTTTGATTTGTGAGGGTTGGTGCTGGGAGGGGAGGTAATTTATCAGATTTATGTCCTAATCATAATATGGTGGATCAGTCTCTCCTTAGCCAAACAAAGGGTAACCTGTGAAATATTTTTATGTATATTTGTGGCAGGTTGAATTATCATGTTTACTTGCTCCAGTAAGCCCTGTTTATTTAGTTGGGCTATAACACCAGCGATCTAATCCCCCATTACCTGGTTACTATCATGTCTACTATCAACACGTTTGACACCCCACTCGGAGCTAGACCCAGCCAAGTGCGTACCCGGTAGATAATACAGGAACCAGTGGCAGATCCAGAAAATCCTTTTTTTTGGGGGGGGGGGGGGGGCAATGACATTAGGCAAAATGCCAATGGAACTTTGGGGGAGTTTGGAGAGGATCGTAAAAAAAATTAATTAATATATAATAAAATTATAACTGTCGTAAAATTTAGGGGGAGCCCGGGCCCCTGAGGCCTCCCCCCACCTAGATCCACCTCTGGGAATGTAAGACGGTGTTATGACTCTATGATCTCTTTGTCCAGGACCTTTCAAGTCGGCAGCCATTGATATTTGCAAGCACATATTTAATATTTAATTATGTTCCTGTCTGAATGGAGTATGCATGTCATTATATAAAGCTGTAATATGAGCTCTGGTGGTCTTAGTTCCCCACAAAGGATTTTGTTTTATATTTTAGTTCTCCTCTATTAAATGTTTATGACTGTTACTCTAACAATATGGTATATTTACTATTTATGTCTCCTTGCCCGCCCCACTTGAGTTTCAGTCTGAGCCGTCTTTCTGTAGACTGCTAAGCTTGGGTGAATCCAATATCATTGGTTTTTGCCAGAGGGTATGAAGGGTAAAATTATGTATCCCAAAATTTTGGAAATTGATGAATATAATTTTTTTTTTAATTTTTAGATAGATGATAGTAAGAGAACTGGTGTTTAAAATTTGTCAAATTATATAAGGAAAGAAGGAAATGTTTTATTTAACGACGTACTTTATTTTATTTACGACGTACTACATTTTATTTACGGTTATATGGCATCGGACATATGGTTAAGGACCACATAGATATTGAGGGAGGAAACCCGCTGTCACCACTTCATGGGCTACTCTTTTTCAATTAGCAGCAAGGGATCTTTTATATGCACCATCCATGGACAGGATAGCACATACCACGGCCTTTGATGTACCAGTCATGGTGCACAGGCTGGAGCGAAAAATAGGTCAAATTATATAAATGCTGTGTCCAATTTCAAAATATTTCAGACCCATAACCATTTTGTAGGGGCACTTACGATCTGTTTTTATTACATGTACGTACCCTCAAACTATTTTCTGGCAGAAAGCCTGCATAATGTATAGACTTGCTTGCAGTCTTTCTGCCAGAGGGCACGGAAGGTAAAATTAACATTTATAATTTTTAAAATAATTTTTAGATAAATTAGTAGAAAGATAACAGCTACCAGGTATTTAAAATGTGTCTAAAGTACATGAAATGCTGTGTCCAATTTCAAATCATTTCAAAACCATGTCCACCTAGTTGGGGGGGGGGGGGGGGGGGAAGTCACATATGGTCCATTTTTTTATTTTAAAATATTTTCTGGCAGAAAGCCTAGCTTGAGCTTTTTGTTGGTTGTAAACTACCTCAGACAGATAATTGTCTGCTTGACCCCATCTCAACCCTCACTTTTTATGATCTTCAGCCACATTTCTGACAGAGTTAATACCCAAAGACAGACATGTTTGAACTGTAAGGATATACACATGTCAGTTACTTTATCTACCTTACACTTAGGGTGCGATCTACATGTAGCTTAGTTGGTAGAGCACTTGCCTGAGGTGTTTGCGTCGCAGGATCAAATCACCTTGGTGGATCCATTGAACTGATGGGGTGTTTCTCGTTCCAACCAGTGAACCACAACTGGTCAGATCGAGGCCATGGTATGTGTTGTCCTGTCTGTGGGGAAAGTGCATATAAAAGATCTGCTGCTAATGGAAAAAAGTAGCAGGTTTCCTCTGATGACTTTGTGTCAGAATTACAAAATGTTTGACATCCAAAGCCGATGATTAATTATCAGTATGCTCTAGTGGTGTCGTTGAAACAAACTTTAACTTACAAGAGTAGGATCTATATGTGGCTCAGTTGTTAGAGCACTCGCCTGAGGTGCTTTGATCATAGGATTGAACACCCTCAGTCCATTCATTCTCTGGTTGTTTTTTCCAGTTTCAACCAGTGCCGCACGACTGGTATATTAAAAACTGTGGTAAGTGCTATCTTGTCTGTGGAAGAGTACATATACAAGATCCAGTAGCCAGTAATTAATAAATCAATGTACTCTAGTGTTCATAAACAAAACAAACTTTATTTTTATTTTTTTTTTTAAATTTCATTAACATAATCTGCCATTACCATGATTATATAGAAGAAGAAAAAAACATTTTCCATTGTGTTCTGTCTGATGATTGCAAATTATGAAACAAACAAAAAAATGTTTCCCATAAAATAAAAAAATCCTGAGTACATAGTCATCCTTACTTTCATCCTTGAAATTTTTCCAGACATTTTGTCGAAGGTCATTTTCAATTGTGACTAAAAAAAATCCCCCAGAGTTGTGTCTAAAGAAGTATGAGTGTTATGTAATGACTCTAGGGTGCATGATTCATCACAACAATCACCCACTCATCTTCTCTTAGTTCAGACATAATTTTCATCATCATGTTTTTTCTTCCTCAGTTTTTCAGTGCAGTATTTAAACCTGCAGTCTTATTTTCCTCTAATTAAAATATACTGAATACCAAAAGAAACACGAATGTAATTTTTAACGGTAAGATTAAATTTTATTGTTTAAGAAGAGATTAACACATACTGAGATTCAGGAGAAGTACAGATTTTTATTATTCACATAGTTTAAGATGTTCAGGGAAATATAACCAGTATGACCCACGTGTGTCATAATGATTTCACGTCCACAACGAATTACATTATTTTTTTATTAAAAATGATATCATTTCGTCATCTCTTTTTAGTTACGTTTAAAATGTTTTGACATGGCACTAGCTTGTTATTCGTGAAAATAATATTTTGGATAATGTGGATAATAAAGAAATTATTACACTCACGTGTGAATTGTACTGATTTTACGAAACTTTCATGTCACTATTTATGTACAGTCAAACCTGTCTTAAGCAGTCACACAAGGGAGTAGATGAAAGTGGCCGCTTAAGACAGGTGACCACTGATTACAGGTTGCCACATATATAGTCTTTAAAACATTTGTTGTTGTTTCTTGTTTTACCGTCTGTACTGCTAATCATCGGATGTGTGCTTCACAGTTGACTATAAATCAACTTATGACAGAAAAAATGCAAATGGAATGTATTAAATTAACCGTTCCCAGCAAGTTTGTTTTCTTTTTCTATTTAATTATTTAATTCCTACTTCATGCGGTGTATTGTCATAGTAAGTGAATTTACGAATGTCAAGGGTAGCCTGCCCAGAGGCAGTTAGATGCATTGCAGAGTCCTACTTTCTTAATTGATGGTTATTTGCTGCGCCTTATCGCTGTTGTTAAAATATCCCCTTTATATAATAGTAAACATTTACTGTGGCTGTTTAATACAGGTATTTTAGCAATTTGGGATCCAATTTAGGTGGCCACTGGCTGCGTTAGACAGGTGACCACTTATTACAAGTGCATTTACATTATAAATCGTTTGGGAGGGAAAAAAGTGGCCGCTTAAGACAGGTGACTGCTGATTACAGGTGACTGCTGATTACAGGTGACTGCTAGGACAAGTTTGACTGTATTACACTCGCTCTTGCTCGGGTAATACAATAATCCTGCCACTCGTTTTGTAAAATCAGTACGACACACAAGCTGGTATAATAGTCTCTATGTATAGCATTTGTCGTTTCCCAGAACTGAAGGTTTGTACTAATGAAGTAAACCTGTTCTAATTACAAATCAACGACAGCCATGCTTTGTGTTTCTTTTGCTATTCAGTATACAAAACCCATGTGTTTTCACCATCTGCAGATACCATTTGCTTTACATAAATCACAAGTCTGGCCGCCATTTTTAATGGCTTAAAACATATTATTTGTAATCACTATAGAGCTTCCAATGTATTAACAAACAAAGATATTTTCCAAAGCAGTTTTTCAATAAGATGCAAAAAGCAAGTTCTTCAGAGCTGTATTTGTCATACTTTTTCATGTTATCTCTTATACAAGAATTCAGCAGACACATTTCTTTGTGGTGTTCTGCCAGATGTATATTTCGCATTCAGTGACTTAGAATGTAGCCTAGATTGTAAATAAGATCCATAAGAAGTTAAGGATGGTGCATTATATCAAGAAAATGAAAGTTGATCATCTATTCTAAATGCCTACTAATAGATATTAAAAACATTCTAGAGACTGCATCTTGTTACTGGTTAGTTGGTGAGAAACACATATCGTCTCATCAATAATAATAATATATATATGTACGTATGTATGTATGTTTTGTTGTATGAATATCTATATATTGTATGTATGTCGAGGTTGACTGTTACATATATAGATATTAATGCACTGATGCAGGGGATAATTAAATCCTTTCTGGCCTCACAAATTGTCCCATGCCGTTGCTGGGACTCGAACCTGTGGCACTGAATCGCCCACAAATTGCAAGAATAACCATGATGCACTCTGAGCTATTGAGACATTTATGTATGTATGTATGTATGTATGTATGTATTTTTTAATATTCATATCAGATTTTGTATCATCTGTGTCACCTTACGTGATAATGTACACACTATTTATAGCATATATTTTAATTGATCTGTTATCTGCTTGCACAAGGTATAATGTAGATAACAGTAGAACCAGGGCATGTAAACATTTCCTTTAATATTTGCATGGTGTCCCTATGTCACTGGACAGTTGTTTTATGGAGATGTGCTTGTATAATGGATATAAAGTTGTGTTTTTTAGTTAAAGGCACGATGCCCCCTGTGTGTACCATGTTTTGTTGTTGCGTGCTTTTTTCTTTCTTTTTTCTTTTTTTTTTTGAGGAGGGGGGGGGGGGGTTGACATGCAAATAATTAATGTACATGTATGCCTATAAGGCCATCAATTAAGCAATGTAATTTATACTACACTGGACCTCATTGAAAATGCACCAATCAGATTTGTAGTTGTAAAAAGAATAAGAGGATAAATATTTGGTATAAGTGGATTAATTCTTGTAGGGTTTGGGGTTATTGTATTTTATAGCAATATAACACATTCTATAGTAATAACCACTGGAAATTGGGTGGTATGTTTGTAGTGGAGTTCAGTGTATTTTAATGCCAAAACGGTTCTGTGCAGCTGTATAATATGCAAATATCAAATTTATTCTATAAACCAATATGCAATTAAGTGGAATCGACTGTGTATGAGGTAGTGATGTTCTGACAATCAAGTTCATCAAACATTGCATGCTTGAACCATTTGGCCATTTAATGCAGAACATTTTTACTGATGAGTATAACGAAGTACAACACAGAATCATTTCCCTTCTAGTTTTACAGTCCTTGATGCACTAATGATACACAAGGAAATGAAATACTATTGGAAACGTATAAACATGGAAATTATTGTGTTTTCCAAGCTATTTGATAGCTATTAATGTAAAAGAATAGAATAGAATAGATGTTTTATTACACCCCATGACAAAAAATACATCGGCTATTGGGTGTCTAATGATGGTAAATGCAAAACTGAAATGATGAACCACATCAGTATAAATAATGTAAAAGAAGAAAAAAACACTTCCAACCTGATTGGCATAAAGTGGAATGTGGAACTATTTTCACGTGCCCCTCTCCAAAAAGGTTCAGGCACGCCCACCATGGATCCATGTTCTGGCATCGCCAGTCCACGGTTCCATGGCAGGCATAAAGTAGAAGATGGCTGAAACTCAAAAGATTTATAACATTGACAACATACTCACAGTAATGAATACATATTGGTAGCATATTGACACGAGGAGAAAATGCCAAAATGGGAAAAGTTTGAACATAAATCGCTTTCATTTTAATTTATCTTGGCAGCATGCCATCACCTTCATCAGGGGATTGTAATTGTCTCCACTCTTTACGAGCACAGGTAATTACAAACCCCTAATAAAGGCGGCAGGTTTGGCCATCAAAATATAGGGAGAAAATTAAAATGAAAGCTATTTATGTACAAGAAATATTTTTACACACAAACGATTACATGACTGTTACAAATAAGTCTGCACTGTTATAGTAATGTGTAAAAAAAAAAATATATATATATATAAAAAAAAAAAAAAAAAAAATTGGTCTAGGCCTGCTTTTACAAACATAATGCAGACCTATTAACTGACCTTTGTATCGAAGGAGAATGAAACTCAAAAACCAGGAGATTTTTTTTTGGGGGGGGGGGGATAATTCAGAAGATTCAGATTAAAAACTACATGAAGACTTACAACACTTACGCATCTGAAAATATATTTTAATAACAATTTTAAATGACAAAAACATACATTGTTCAGGAGATCGAGCATTTGCAGTCACCTGTTAAACTGTTTTTGGTTGTTGTTGTTTGTTTTTTTTTTTTTTTTTTTTTTTACCGGGTGGTTTTTTTTGCTTGTAAGTGGGCCCTTTTTTTTTTTTCTGGGGGGGGGGGGTTACCGAACACTAAATGAATGTGATATGATGGAAATGAAATTGCTTGTAAGTGCTTGCCCGTTCAAATGTACTGAACACAACACAATGAATAATTTTATATCTAATATATATATATATACAGAACTACACATAAGTTGTTTTCACTTCCTATTTATTGCACTAGTTTATTTTGCGAAAGAATATGCCCCTCGACCGCTACACTGTCTCGTGGTATATATATTCTTGCGCAAAATAAACGAGTGCAATAAATAAGAAGCGAAAACAACGTATGTGAAGTTCTGTATATATATATATATATATTAGATATTTTTGTATGAAATAACACATTTTTCATTATTTGTTCTTGCAGGTACTGAAGTTCTTGTGGTCTGTCGAATAAGAAGACTTTCCTGTGTGGAATTTTGTACTTGTACAAATATATAATATATATATATATATATATATATATATATGTTATATCGAGGTGATTAAGTACAGGGTAGTTTGAAGTGTCACTTAAAATTCTCTTAAATTTGCAGACCCTAGATTCAACCCATTAAAATGGACACTATGTTTGGTTAATCTACAAACCTGTAACACATCTGGATAAAGTTACAGTAGAGTGAAACATGAGTCTGTGATGTTGAAATGGGTAAATACTCTTAAAATAAACTAGAGGTCATCTCCATAACCGTTACTTCTCAGAGGTATGTGCATTTTTTAAATATGTAAAATGCATTTTATGATATAATGCTAGGATCAGACTACCAACAGCCAACTTTCTGCTGTCTCGACTTCTATGACTGTCCGTATGCTAGTCTGAGCACTCGATTCTCGTCGTATAACCCGTTAGTTGTTAATCTGAGAGTACCCGTCGTAAGTCGGGAGTTGGGGAAATGACAACGCAACCATCGAGTTGGCTAACTTTGTCGTGACAGTTGACAGTCTTAGCCTAGAATTAAAAACACCAGGCTGACCAGAATCTCTTCTGATGTAAGGAAGTGAATAATCTAAACAAAAAAATTGATTTCATTTATCAAAAACGGCTCTAAATTCTAATAGTGAAAAATACATCGTAGTGTTTAAAAACTAATGTCTGTCATTTTAACATTTTACATTCAGAATTTTTGAAAGTTTATTATCAGACAAAAGATAGGGAGGTTAGAAAAATCCCATACATGGGTTATATTTAGTAGGTTTCATTATTTGTAATTAGATTATATTGAGCAAGTTGCTAGAGCTCTGTTACCTAGTTTATTTCATGAGACGATTCATTTCATTTGTCGGGAATTTAACGAATCTCTGGGTTACCTATGAACAAAATTATTGCTTGCTTTATCCCAACACACATAAAAATCACTCACACTTAAATTTTACCTCCAGTTATAATTTTCAGTTCTTTCATTTTTTTTTTTTTTTTTTTTTTTTTTTTTTGTGTGTGCATGTCACATGCCATGTGTGTGTGGTTTTAACCTAAAATTTTGAATGGAAAAAAATCAATGGTAGTCAAACAAAGGTAAGCCAAATGCTGTTGGAGGGATGGTCACATTAGTATTATTTCAGGAAGGATGCATCATCTTAATATCAGATAGTCACGTGTACAGACCTGGTCTAATTCTGTTGTGCTCCACGTTATGCACCATTATAGTAAATGCACTATACATGTACATACACATTTTCAGTTTGTTACCAGTTTCATTGCTTTCATTTTAGACTTTTTTTTTTTTTTTTCTTTTTTTTTCTCACATCAGTTTTTGTCATTAAATTTAATGTATTATTGTGTCTCAAACAGGGCCGTAGAAAGGATTTTTTGTGTGGGGTGGGGGTGGGTGGATGAATTCTTGGAACAAGTGAGCATGGAATGAGCAAGACAAGAAAATTTTGAAATCTAGAGGCTATTAAATACCATTTTTCAGGCACTTCAGAGAGGTTACATACTTAAAATGTCAATATCAGTAATCATTTTAATAATATTTTTATCAGATTTTTTTTTTGTTGTGGGGGAGGGGCAACTACCTCTTGTTCCCACCCACCCACTCCACTAGCTACAGCCCTGTCAAATAGTTTTCAGTGTCACAAAAGCATTCTAACTTTGGGAATAAAACAGTGAGAAAAGATTATATTTATCTGTAAGGGATCATTCACCACGTTCATGAACATCCTAACCATATTAATTTTTGATATCCGTTTTCAACCTCCTGAAAGAAGGAAATGTTTTATTTAACAACGCACTCGACACATTTTATTTATGGTTATATGGCGTCAGAACCTCCTGAAAGTGTACATCAACAATATTGATTTTGTACGCTCTTGGCATTGTTGTTAACTGCGAACAACCCACAGTCTTAGATCATTGGGGTAATAAGACATCATTACGAGTATGTGTGTGTTGTATTAAAGTTTAAATTAGGAGCTGGGCTACACACTGATTGCCATGCAGTTTTCCCTTCAGATTGGCACGCTCCTGTGTCATTGATGCAGATCATGGAGCATGGGTCGGCATGGAATATAATCAACTCTGTCTGCCTGCGAGATCTCTACATACACTGAAAGAGTAGATGGATTTCATTAGAGAAAACAAATCATATTAAATTTAGACATGGGGGGCGGCTTTTTATTTAATGATTTTTTAAATATGATGATATATTTTTTGTTTGGCATTCTGTTCGTTATCTTTTTTATCATTGAATCAATGAAAAGTATTGCAGAGGCAGAAGTTTAACATAATTCTGGAATCGATTTGTGTAAAAGATTTCCATGTTAAATTCCATTTGCAAAAGACTTGTTGTTTTGTTTAGAAATTCAATTATCAGTTTACATCAATCAACAATGAATATTGACCGACTTGCTATTTGCTTGTCTCTTAATCAATACATTTAGTGGCAATGTTTTCGTTGGATTTCTTCTTTGCATTTTTATATGCTATAATTTCTAATGGAGAGTAAGAGGCACTTAGTTTTAGTTTTAGTTTTTTTTTACAGTCTTCGCCACGAGCAGAATCAAGGTGAACTAAGATCATCCCTCTGAAATGGTTTAAAAATTTGATAGTTTGTTTTGTTTAACAATATCACTAGAGCACATTGGTTTATTAATCATTGGCTATTGGATGTCAAACATTTGGTACGTTTGACATATAGTCTAGCAGCTAAAGCCTACTACATTTTTCCATTAATAGCAAGGGATCTTTTATATGCACCATCCCACAGACAGGATAGCACATACCACAGCCTTTGACATCCCAGTCGTGGTGCACTGGCTGGAATGAGAAATGGCCCAAAGGGCCCACTGGCAGGGATCGATCCCAGACCGAGCGCTTTACCATTGGGCTATGTTCCACCCCTCCCCTGGAATGGTGCTAGGCAAGCAATCACAGAAAGTTTTAAACAAAATGCATTGAATTTTTTTTATTTAAGACAATCAATTTGTCACTCTCCTAAAACTTCCAGGCAAGTTTGGAGGAGGGGAGTGATCACTCACCTTTCCTGGCAAAGACTGTTCTGTATATTTGCTTAGGATATCGTTTAGGGTGGTGGATTATATTAAAGATGGAGCTAACAACTACATAATGTATTAGTTCATGTATATTATATCACAGCTTTGAGGAAATAATCTCCTTTGCTTTATCTTGTACCTTGATGCAATTTGTAACACTTTTAATGTTTGGATTTTCTCCACATTGAAAGAAAGGAAGAGAGGAAATAATGCTTTGAGGAAATAATCTCCTTTGCTTTGTCTTGTACCTTGATGCATTTTGTAACACTATTAATGTTGTTTGGGTTTTCTCCACATGAAGAGAGAAAGAGAGTGAGAGAATTAAATATATTTTGTCCTCTTAAGATTATTTTAATGTATTTCTGTCCAAAACAAATTGTGTTTTGTTTTTAATAGTAAAATTTTCACATATCTTTGTCTTGCACGCAATAACCCGTCTTCCTGATTCAGTAGGATTCTGTTTTTTCTGCAATGTACTTAGGAGCCATCCATAAAGTAAGTATGCCAAGAGAGGAGGGAAGGGGGTTCTGGTTATACATACAAAGTGTGTATAGAGAGGGTTTCCTGACAGTACCTATGCCTTTTTTTTCTCCATTTTTTTTACTAGTTAGTTTGGTGTAAAGTGGATGCAGTTCAAGCTCCTAATTATATCAGATGTATTTTTCACTGTGGAAGATTGATGCGTGCCTGTACCTAGGGGAAGAGATAATAATGATCAAATCTACATGAGAGGAGGGGGGTTAAAACTTCCCAATTTTTGTGCACGCATACTTTGTGTTATTTTTGTGATATTTTTGTGCTGGGGTGTCGTTAAACATTCATTCAGTTATTCATTCATGCATACTTTGTGGATGGCTCCTTAGAAAAAAATCCTGTTTTTAAAATTCTGGCAGGCAGAAAATGATCACATGCAGACACTATCTTGAACGTCTATCTTTTGGTGTACAGAGAAGAATAGTCTAAACAACAAATTGTAAGGTTCGGCCAGAAGTACAATACAATGTTTTTAGAAAACTATGTACTGGGTTCCTTTAATTTGTATTGTTAGACTGTTGAAATATTTTGTATATACAGTGAAACCCTCAAAATTGGACACCCTTTTAAACAACTAAAGTGTCCGGTTTCAAGAGGTATCTGGTTTAGATGTTAAGGTACTGGGTTTTTTTTAAAAAGGGACTGTAAAACGTTCCGTTTTGAGGGAATGTTCGGTTTACAGAAGGTCCGGTTTGGAGTGGTTTTACTGTACAATTGAAGGGTCCATTGGAATAACCTTTAATGTCCAAATAAGATAGTCAGTGTTATAAAGGTTGTTTATGTCAAGGTCACAATGACACAATGAAATAAAAATATATAATTATGGTAGGTCATTAAGGGTTGTTGGTAAAACACCCTTGCTTTGGTATAAATATTTCATGATTGCAGAGTTGTAAACTTTAAAATTAAAAAAATATCAGATTACCAAAAGTGTGGCATTTATTTACATATTTATTTTCATGCATGGTGACTTTTAATTCAAATAAATAAATATTTATTTATTTATTTTATATATATTTTACTACTATTCTGTTCCCCAGAAGATCATTTCTGGAACTAAAACAGCTAAAATGATATTTTATTTAGAAGCGGTTCTGTTTTTGTTATTTAAATTCTTTAACTAAAGTGTCAAGTATTCACTTTAAAACTCATGTTTGTACACTTAAACTTTAACATGTGAGTGCACTTGTAATACAGATGTTGTTAAACATATCGTTACCCACAGTCTAGCTATTGGGTACATTATGAAGACATTGTACAAGCCATAAGGGTGGAAGGTAACCTAGTAGTAAAGCACTCACCTGATACATGGTCAATCTGGGATCGATCCCCGTCGGTGGGCATATTGGTCTGTTTTTCATTCCAGCCAGTGCTCCACAACTGGTGTAACAAAGGCCGTGGTATGTACTATCCTGTCTGTGGGATACAGCATTTGAAAGATCCCTTGCTGCTAATAGTTAAGTGCCATGGACTAGCAGCAGCAGGTTTCCTCTCTAATTATGTCTGTGGTTATTGACCATACAACCGTAGTCAACAATATGTTGAGTGTGTTGATAAATAGAACATTTCCTTAATTTCTTCCTATACAAGCTAGGTCACAGCCACTCTTAAAACTGGTTTACTAAATCTCCAATTTTCTGAGTCTCTGGTTGTTTCATTTACAAAATAGAAAGCAAAAAAGCAGTTATGGCTGTGGAGGAAGGAAATGTTTTATTTAACAACGCACTCAACACATTTTATTTACGGTTATATGGCGTCGGACATATGGTTAAGGACCACACAGATATTGAGGGAGGAAACCCGCTGTCGCCAGTTCATGGGCTACTTTTCAATTAGCAGCAAGGGAACTTTTATATGCACCATCCCACAGACAGGATAGTACATACCACAACCTTTGATATACCAGTTGTGGTGCACTGGCTGGAGCGGGAATTAGCCCAATGAGCCCACCGATCGATCCCAAACCGACCACGCATCAAGCAAGCGCTTTACCACTGGCCTACGTCTCACCCGGCTGTGGAGGAAGAAACAGAGATGTTTTGAGGATACAGGACACAACACATTTGATAAAGATTGGCCTTAGTAAAAAAAAAAGTCTTTCATGTTTTAAATGGTGGGGAAAAAAACTGGCTGGTTGCAATGTCTGCATTTGTGTACCCGTTGTTATGTACTGTAGATAATAAAAGCATTTGACTTTGATGTATGTAGTTGACGTAAATTGTAAATTGATTCCGTAGATATCTTCACTTTAAGACCAGATATCAATATAAATAATTGATGATTTTATCTAATGCATGTCACGGCACTGAAGTATGCAACATGATCAACAAGAAAAAATGTTATGCATGTCATGGCACTGAAGTATGCATCATGATCAACAAGAAAAAATGTTATGGTGTTGAACTTTTATAATATATAATTACAAATTTCTGCTTTAAACGATTTTCTCTATTGTGATTCAGTGATTGGACTATGTCACTGAAAAACTTATTGTTATCCTTCAATAAACCTCAAAAAATGATTCCATTAGGCCAAATGGGATGTCCTTACATAAAACAGGAAAGGACATTAAAAAACGATTTTGACTAATAAGTTGTGTTGTTTGTAGTTATAATGACAGTTTTGGGTTTTTTGCTGAATTTATCGATGTATTACAGTCACAAATTTAGTATAAATTGCTTAGCTTTGCTAAGCTACATGATTTTATACAATTTGCGACTGTTATATATTGATAAATTTACAATTTTTTTTACAAACAGCTCTTGTATAAATCAAGAAAGCCTTTCAACTACATGTATGCATTATTAAATTTACAATTTACGACATATTACATATGGTTGCAATGGTAATAAACAGCAACTAAAACGTGCAAACAATTGACCAAAAAAAGCCAGTTAATGTTTTGTCTATAAATTATGTTTAATGTTTAAGATTTCAAGATCCTAAAATTTGAATAAAACACCAGTTACTATCGTCATAATTTTCACAGGTGTATAAGAGGTTGTGTTTTGTTGCCCCTCCCTACACCCCAAATCCACCCCTCCCTTTTTTAAAAGTGTTCATTCAAAATGTTACCTTTGTAGAATAAATTTTTATTGCCTTGGAATGTTTTTGGGTTTCTGTTCTTCTCATTGAACTTTTTTTTGCGGGGGTGGTAGAGTTCATATCCTAGCAGTGGGTTTCTTCTTCTTTTTCTCTACTATACCATTAGTGAGCCTATTTTTAGTTCAGGCTATTTCTCATTCCAGCTAGTGCACCACAACTGGTATACTAAAGGCAGTGGTATGTGCTATCCTGCCTGTGGGATGGTACATATAAAAGATCTGTTGCTACTAATGGAAGGGCACGAGTTTGACCCATAACCCCCCATTCACTGATTAGGGTTAGTTTTTATGGTTAGGGTTAGGGTTAGTCTTAGAGCCTTTGATATAGAAGGGGTACGGGTCGAATTCTTTCCAAAAGAAAAATGTAGCAGGTTTCCTCTCTAAGACTAGACGTCAAAATGACCAAATGTTTGACATCCAATAGATGAAGATTAATAAATCAATGTGCTCTAGTGGTGTCGTTAAACAAAACAAACTTTTAAGTTATCTTTGTTTGACACCCAATAGCATTTCTCGCTTCAGCCAGTGCAGCACGACTGGTAAATCAAAAGTTGTGGTATGTGCTATCCTGTCTGTGGGATGGTGCATGTAAAAGATCCTTTGCTACTAATGAAAAATTGTAGCAGGTTTCTTTTCTAAGACTAGACATCAAAATTACCAAATTTTGATATAAATCAATATGCTTTGATGATATTGTTAAACAAACTTTAAGTTAACTTTGTTTGACACCCAATAGCCGAAGTATTTTTTTGTGCTGAGGTGTCGTTAAATATCCATTCATTCATTCAATCATTCATTCCTCTCTCAACTACATAGCCCAGTGGTAAAGCGTTCGCTTGATGCACGGTGGGTCTAGGATCGAACCCCATCGGTGGACCCATTGGGTTATTTCTCGTTCCAGGCAGTGCACCACAACTGGTACATCTAAGGCTGTGGTATGTGCTATTCTGTCTGGGATGGTGCATATAAAAGATCCCTTGCTGCTAATCGAAGAGAGTAGCCCATGAAGTGGCGACAGCGGGTTTCTCTCTCAACATCTCTCTGACGCCATATAACCATAAATAAAATGTGTTGAGTGTGTCGTTAAATAAAACATTTCTTTCTTTCTGTTTTTTTCCTCTCTCGACTAAGTGTTAAAATAATCAAAGATCCTTAGGTGCTGTTAAACTAAGATTACTTTCCTTTTCTGTTGTCTAAAACGTGGCTGAAAGTGAAGGTCTGTCTGTGAGATCGTTCTGTGGATTAATATTTTAGGTCTATTAAATGCAGCCAGGTGTGTGCTGTGCTGATCAGATCGCGTGTGTGATGAAACGACAAATGAACTCTAATTGGAACACAAACATATTGATTTAGCGTCATCCGAAAAACAGGTCATAAGTTGATTAGTGGGCAGAGATGAGTTTAGGGGGCTGTTATTATTCCAAGGTCATTCACGGTCCAAAATTGTATATTCATTGCCAGATTTGAAAAACTGTTCTTGAATTAGTTCTTGAAAAGAGGAGAAAATGTATGTTTCTGGGAATCTGATTCTACAAAGAAAGGGCCGACCCTTGAACAATAAATTCTAGTGTATTATTTTTTTATTTTTTTATTAATATATAGATGAAAAGAATAAAAAAAGCATTTTTTTTTTTAAAAGCTGACCGACCCTACCTAATTTTTTTCAGCACGTTCCCCATTTCAGCACGTTCCCCATTTCAGCACGTTCCCCAAAATAATAATTTTTTAGGTCTTTTAAATAAGTATTTTTGACAGTATTTGAAACTGACACCGGTGACAGATGAAAACAAAAGTGTTCATTGGTGAGATTTATAATAATAATGCATTGTGTTCAAGGCACGAAATGTCATTCTGTTGTAAAGCACTTGCCTGAGATATGGTGGGTCATAGGATCAATGAGTGTGTATGTGTGTCTGTGTGATATATATATATATATATATATAGTCCTACCCCGTGGCTTCTAGAATTGTAAAAAATCTGCTAGCCATGTGATCAGTGATTTTAAAATTTTACAAGCCATGATTAAAAATTTACTAGCCCTACTTTAAGTAAATATAATTTTACTAAAAGAGAGAAAGCTTAATTAAAAACCCTTATATTGGGAGATGGGGTAGGTACAGAATATTCACATTTACAAAATACATCTAGAAATCTACTTGTCCACCAATATTTTCACTTGTCCAAATAAATGGTTTGTTTTATTCAAGTACCAGGATGATGTTTGTGATTGCTCGAAATTAAAGTACACTGACAATTTTTTACTTGTCCACTGGACAACCACCGAGGCACATTTTGCTTATCTGAATAGATTTTCACAAACGGACAAGTGCTTATTTCAAACATTGCCATAACATTTGATGCAAAGTTGCAAAAATGTAAATTTCATACTAAAAACTGCAGCAAGGCTGTGAAAACAGATCAAGACCATTATTTGTTTAAAAACGACCATATAGTCCGTTTTATTGTCTTCTTTCTTTTTTTCTTTTTTTAATATAATATATATATTGTGATATTTGTGAACATGTTTGTGCATAGTGTAAATATTATTGTACAATTTTTATTAATGCTTGTAAGCAGAGGATACTTATAGCAGGATTTAGCTGTGTAAACTTGTAATATCTATATTAGCCCCTTACAGAAATTTAAGATTTGTTCGAGGTAGATTGTTGTTGGTTTTAGAGGGGGGCTTTATGGGGGATGGGGGTTTGGAGGATTTTATTATATTATAGCAATAAATATTTAATGTAGGAGATGCTGTACATATTTTCAGCTTTTGATTATTTTACCCTAAATAACTATAGTCCGTCCCATCATTCAATAAAAAAATTTTTTATAAATAATTTCAGTTTGGTTTGACGTAAGAAGAAACGTAAAAGTGTTTTGGAAATAAGAAAAAAACACTATGTCTGTGTGCAATTTAGAAATCAATCTGTTCAGAAATAAATAACTTGTAGTAAATTCCATAGTATGAAAAAAGGCATTCCCTGTGGGACGGACTATAGGGGTCGATCCATGATTCTTGGAGAGGGAGCTTAGTTTGATTTGAATTTCAAGGTAACCCCCTCCACTTAAAAAAAGAAAAAAGAAGGTGGTATTGCTGTTTAAATAATGATTACGGCAACAGCAGATAATTTGTGAAATGTGTTAAAACCATTAAAACAATATTTATTATCCACATAGTTCAAGATATTTAGGGAAATATAACCAGTATGACCCACGGGTGTCATAATGATTTCACTTACACAGCGAATGACGTCATTTTAAAAAAATGACGTCGTTTTGTGGTCTCTTTTTAGTTACGTTTGAAACGTTTTGACATGGTCCTTGCTTGTTATTCATGAAAATAATATTTGGAATAATGTGGATAATAAAGAAATTATTACACTCGTGTGTTAACCGTATTGATTTTATGAAACTCGAGTCAGGATTCATGTATTACAATAATTCTTCGTAAAATCAGTGCATATAATAATCTTTATTTATGACAAATACTATCTATAATGTATGTGCCAGTAGATATCACAAATTGTTAATATCATGCCTATGACACAGTATGCCATAGTGTGGATATTAGTCCCCTATCGGTCCAACCGCAGTGGACTATATGTTTCCTTATTGTTTGTCTTACTGTCGGTCCCACAAAGACTTTTACAGGACTTTTTTTTCTCTTTTTTTTCGTAGTACCTCAAGATATTGAGCTGATTGATTGATTGATTGATTTCAACTTATTTTCATGTATATATCCAATTAAGGTTGAAGCATGCTGTCCTGGGCATACACCTCAGCTATCTGGGCTGTCTGTCCAGGACAGTGGGTTAGTTGTTAGTTGGTTAGTGAGAGAGAAGAGGGTGTAGTGGCCTTAAGAATATAAAAGATCCCTTGCTGCATTAGGGAATATGTAGCAGGTTTCCTCTGATGACTACGAGTCAGAATTACCAAATGTTTCACATCTAATAGCCGATGATTAATTAATCAATGTGCTCCAGTGGTGTCCCTAAACAAAACAAACAAAATTATCATGTACTGTTACCAATTTGACTTCATGGGGATTTACCCATTTTGCATAGAGTTATGGCCCTGGAACTTAGGAGATACCAAAAACAAATTGGGCCTGGTAGGGGACATGTATTACTTTAGCATTACTTTCGGAATGCTTGTTAACTGATGTATTAATATATTTTTTCTTTTTAATTTTATGCATGCTGCTCAAATTATTGACAACCAGTTATGTTGTTAGTTTGCCATAAATAATGCTGTTGTCATTGTTATTCAGTATGCAATAAACGTACTCCATCATTTGAAAGCCTCTCTCTCTTTCTCTTTCTCTCTCTTGGGGGTAGGATTTAGCTCAGTCATTTGAGTGCTTACCTTAGGTGGTTACGTCGCAGGATCGAACCACCTCGGTGGATCCATTCAGCTGATTGGGGTTTTTTAACGTTGCAACCAGTCCACCATAACTGGACAAAGGCCATGGTATGTGCTTTCCTGTCTGTAGGAAAGTGCATATAAAAGATCCCTTGCTGCATTAGGAAACATGTAGCGGGATTCCTCCAATGACTACGAGACAGAATTACCAAATGTTTGACATTCATTAGCCGAGGATTAATAAATCAATCTGCTCCAGTGGTATGGTTAAACAAGACAAACCGTGTACCAGTAGCCTGAGTACCGGTAGGAGTAACCTAGTAGACCAGGGCCCGTGCTTATAAAACTTTTAGAGTCCAGACTCAATCTCAAATGACGTCACACGCATACAATTTGTATGGCGTTGTCATGACATCACTGTCTCAGACTCTATTAGAGTCTCGAGTCTAGACTCTAAACGTTTTATAAGCGCCGGTTCCACGAAGCGATCCTAGTTGTGCACTTACAGCGGCGTCTCATTATGTGATTAGTCAAAGGGCTCTGATTACTTTAGTGGAATGGGGCCCAGGTGTCGAAATATCAAAAAAGAAACCCAGAAACCGTGTGTCTGACACTAAATAGCAGTAGTTGAAAAATATACTGAGGTGTCGATAAACAAATATTTCTGTCCTTTCAAAAGTTGTTAAACCTTCACAAAGGGAACTTCGGTACAGGTTAACTCGATATTTTAATTCATCTGCTTGCGAGACGAGACAAATTACGTGAAGTCAAATTACATGAAGTCGGTCTGTCCATGTGGAATAGAGCGATCGTACATCGCGTGACTGCACGTGTTAGACTAGTGGATGACACAGATCAACTACATTGAGTCCTTCTTTTTCTTTCTGTTTCTTCTTCTTCTCTCTCTCTCTCTCTCTTTCTCTCGCTCTCTCTCTCTCTCTCTCTCTCTCTCTCTCTCTCTCTCTCTCTCTCTCTCTCTCTCTCTCTCTCTCTCTCTCTCTCTCTCTCTCTGTCATTACATAGATGCTGACATAAAATATTACTTTCATTTTAAAAGAAAGAAGAAGCACATTGATTACTTAATCATCGGCTATTGGATGTCAAACATTTGTTATTTTTTACATATTGTCATCAGAGGAAATCCGCTACATTGTTTTTCATTAGGTATCTTTTATATGCACAGACAGGAAAGCACGTACCACAGCCTTTGATATACCAGTTGTGGTCCATTGGCTGGAACGAGAAATAGGCCTTTCGATGGGGATCGATCCCAGACCGACCGCGCATCAAAGGAGTGCTTTACCACCGGGTTACGTCCCGCCCAATCTGCAAATTTGTCAGGAACTCCACAACCATTTTTTTATTTTAATCATTCTAAGGAAGAAACCACAATTTTCAACCAAAACATCAGACTAATACGTTGTTTTTATTCATCAAGTGCATGTGCACAACCGGGGGGGGGGGGGGGGGGGGGGGGGGGGGGGTTGGGTTCAAACTTCCTCTGCTTTCTAAATGTATTTTCCATTCCTGATATCATGATCAATTTCCTGCACATGTATGCGCCTGTTCATTTAGTTTAATTTCAGCATATTTTCGTATTTATATCCAATTAAGGTTCAAACACGCTGTCCTGGGCACACACTTCAGCTATCTGTCCAGGACAGTGGGTTAGTGGTTAACTGTTAGAGAGAAGTCGGTGTAGTGGCCTTACATGTAAGCAATGAGACGTTAAAGTCGTTCTGGGTCAACTAATAAACAAGTCGGTAGTCAATACAACAAAAAGATTGTTGGTGGGAGCCGGTACCTGGATGCGAATCTAGTATCAACCAGTCTTTAAGTGCCATAGCTTAACCACTATACCACCGAAGCCGGCATTGGTTTAGAGGACTGTGTAGCCTTTGAATCCTGCAATTAATTAATCAGTGTGTTCTAGTGGTGTCGTTAAACAGTTTAAAAAAACAACAACTTAGAATTCTGCAACTGAGGCAATTGAATGGTGTTAACCCAAAATTACTTGCAGGAACCGTAGATGGACTTAAAGCACGGAAATAAATGGCATCGTCGTTATTGTCATTATCATCATCATCATAAGTATCATCATCACGTAGGACTGTTTTATGGACATCTAGAACGTTTTGACCCAATGTTGCTTTTGATCGCGTGCATGCAGTACTCTCAACGCAAATAATGGGCATATTTCTAGCAAATCATTCCAAACGAAATTGCTGCCATTAAAATAAATGCATCGCCATATTCCAGATTTGCCCGAATCCTTTTCTTCACGTCTGCGATCTTTAGGCTGACATTAAATCAAAGCACTTTTGATCAAAATTATACTTCAGGAGTTATTTGTAATAAGCACTCTTGTTTGGGAATGTTTGCAGTGGCACACTTTTGTCGACTTCTTTTTTTTGTCTTCTTTTTTTGCGCTATTTTTTTTTTTTTTTTTTGTATGGTGGGGTGAGTTTGGTTTGTTTGGGGTATTTTTGGAAGGTGGGAGACATTGGTTTGTGGGTAGGGTTTTCTTGTCTTTGTTTGTTTGGTCTTTGACTGGTGAATGCTTACAACTGTAAGGCCAAACAAAATAAATTTCTGGTCTCTGGTCAGCGCGCGCGTCGATTTTGACCCTCTCACGTCAAAAAAAAATTTCAAATTATTATTTCCCGCGGTATGACGTGGATAATTCTGGAACTTTGGCCTGATCAGAGATCGACCTCTTTTTTTTCTTCTTTATTGAATAAATTTCACCAATAACAAATTGCGCAGACATATATGCATGCAAAAGTCATTGTTTAAAGTATGAACAATGGAAGCATGGTTTATTGAAAAATAGACCTCGGTTCAACACCCTTGATTCATGTGCGATCAATTGTAGACTAGAATTCTCTAGATGGAATCGGGTTTTTGTTTTACCTATAACAACTAGTGCGTCACGACTATCAGTGGTGTAAAATTACTTCTATTTTTCTTATGTAGCGACAGATCGTTTCCTGTTTTAGTCAAAATAATCATATAGCCGTAGTTTAAAATGTGATGTTATGTTAATAAACAACCATTCTGGGTCCATGCTTATAACATGTTTAAGAGTTAAGTTAGCAATCTCAAATGACGTCAGACACATGCAATTTGTATGACGTTGTCATGACATTAAAGTCTCATACTCTTATTAGAGTCTTGAGTCCAAACTCTACGAAGCGATCTTAGCCCTAAGATCAACTTAAGTGCATAGGGTAGTTGTGCGCCTAAGGTAATCTTAGGGCTAAGATCGCTCGTGGAACGGGGCCCAGGTCAGTGTCAGTCCTATAAACTAAGCACCTGATAGTGACTCATGGGACAAAGTTCAAGTTTGTTTTGTTTAACGACACCACTAGAACACACTGATTTATTAATCATAGGCCATCAAAAATTTGGTAATTTTGACATATAGTCTTAGAGAGGAAACCCGTTACATTTTTCGATTAGTAGCAAGCGACCTTTTATATGCACCATCCCAGACAGAGTATAGCACATACTACGGCCTTTGATAAACTAAACGTGTTGCACTGCCAGGAACAAGGAAATTAAGAAAATGGTTTATTTAACGACTCACTCAACACATTTTATTTACGGTTATATGGCGCCGGACATATGGTTAAGGACCATACAGATATATAGAGAGGAAACCAGGTGTCTCCACTTCATGGGCTACTCTTTTTCGATTAGCAGCAAGATATCTTTTATATGCACCATCCTATAGACAGGATATCACATACCACAGCCTTTGATGTACCAATCATGGTGCACTGGCTGGATGCCAGGAACAAGAAATAGCTCCATGGTTCCACCGACGAGGATCGATCCCAAACCGACATCCCATCAAGCTAGCGCTTTACCATAGGCTACGTCCTCCTACAGATGCAATAGGAAAAATATATTGTCACGGAGAGTGTCAGAGACCAAGTATCTGAGAAGTCATTACCTTGTCAAAACATCCTTTGGACTTTGCTTTGTTCAAATATATGATCTTGGATATGCTAATGGTGTTTTGTTGTTGTTTTTTTTATTTAGATTCAGTATGGTACATCAGATCTGTAGCATCTGTTCAACCATAGCGTTTTAAATATTATATTTACAGTGCACTTGTACGTAGAGCCATACATGTAACGCTGGTCGATCACCCCAGATTTTCTGATAAATGTGCACTTAAATATCAACCCCTGGAGCATTCGACAGCGTCCTTACTACCGGCTACTGACGGCAGCTGCGCCAAATGGATTGATATGCAACGAAAGGATATCTTTTTTTTTACACCTTAGGTGTAATGCGAAAGCTTTCGGAAGTTTTATGAATCACGTTTGTAGGTTGAATTGTTTAGTCAAACGAAATATCAAGCCCGTACGAATGTGGTGATCCGCGGTGGTGGGAGGGATGGGGAGGAGGAGGGGGCAGGTACTCGTGGTGTACTTGTACTAAGGGAAATGTATGGGTTCTTTTTTGCTACTCTGTATAAATACATTTTAAAATATGGCTTGTGCCCTTCGGGGGTGGGGGGGGGGGGGGGGGGAGACATTCGTGGATGAAAGTGTTCGGGGTTTTTTCCCTACTGTATATAAAGATTAAAATGTGGTTTGTGCCCCCCCCCCCTTTCAGCTGGAGGCTGTGCCTCCCTCCAGTAGAGATTGTGTCTCCCACCCCACTCCTGATGTCGTTCCTATGGGCCTGTGCCCCGTTTTACGAAGGGGTCTCAGCACTAAAATCGCCTTAAATGTATAAGATACGTGGCTTATGCACTAAAGGTTATCTTAGCGCTAATATCGCTTCGTAAAACGCAGCCCTTGATATTATCCACTGGTTAAACTCATTGGGAGGACGGGTGTGTTGCCCAATGGTTTGGCGCTCGCCTGATGTTCGGTCGGTCTTCGGTCGTACCCCGTCGGTGGGCACAGTGAGCTATTTCTCGTTCCGGCCAGTGCACCACGACTGGTATATCAAATGTGCTATCCTATCTATGGGATGTTGCATTTAAAAGATCCCTTGCTTCTAATGGAATAAATGTAGCTGAATGTCGAAATTACTAACTGTTTGACAGCTAATAGCCAATGATAAATAAAAACAAATGTGTTGAACTCGTTGGTTCAAATAGTTCGTGTCATCCGACTCAAGTCCGTAACAGTCTATTACTTCTTCATATACATGTGTGTGTGTGTGTGCGTGTGTGTGTGTGTGTGTGTGTGTGTGTGTGTGTGTGAGTGTGTGTTTATTTATTTAAAAGAAAAACAAGAAACCTACAAAACAAAACAACCTGGTATATATTCTCTAAGGGGGGGGGGGGGTGGGGTGTGTGTGTTTATTTATTTCAAAGAAAAACAAGAAACCTACAAAACAAAACATAAGCAACCTGGTATGTATTCTCTAAGGTGTGTGTGTGTGTGTGTGTGCGTGCGTGTGTGTGTGTGTGTGCGTGCGTGCGTGTGTGTGTGTGTGTGTGTGTTTATTTATTTAAAAGAAAAACAAGAAACCTACAAAACAAAACATAAACAACCTGGTATGTATTCTCTAAGGGGTGTGTGTGTGTGTGTGTGAGTTTATTTATTTAAAAGAAAAACAAGAAACCTACAAAACAAAACATAAACAACCTGGTATGTATTTTCTAAGGTGTCAGAGCTCCCTGTCTTTGGTTGAAGTGGATTATTCCACTGTCGTCACAGATTATTTTACAATTGACAGTAACATTATTTTTTTACGTGCACTTTCTCACAGACAAGGCAAGACATGATAGGGCTGTCGTTGGGACCTTGTAAAATAATCTGAACGTATTCGAGAGGGGGGGGGGGGGAGAGAGAAAGCGATCGAGACACAGACAGAAGGCGAGAGAAGAAAAAGAAGAAATGATTGTAGGCCCCTAGTTGTTTTGTTTCTTCCACCGAACACCTGCTATCACACGATGTAATGGCGATCTATTCCAAGTGAACTGACGTCATTCATTTGTCTATCTCACAAGTCGATGAATTAACACCAACAACGTTTGGTGGTTTGATTAAATTATGCAAGAATGAGTATCCCCATTTGGTAATTTTTAATTTTAGCAGGTACACAAACGAAACAGTTTTCACAACAATAAGATTTAATATTGAAATTTCCCATTTCAACTGCCTTATTATATAAATATAACTTCCTTATGTATAACCAGGAAAACACTAGCTAGAATTTAAAATTTTACGTTGAACCGAAATAAAAGAACGAACGTTAAACGCAAAGCACGTTAAACATGCCTGTAAAAGAACAAGTTGATTTTGTTTAACGACACCGCTGGAGTATATTTATTTATTTATTAATCATCGGCTACTGGGTGTCAAACAGTTGGTAATTCTGACATAATTAGGCCCCTTATTGTACCTTTGTACTGCTTAAATTAGTGGTCGAGTGCTTCCTTGATCTTTTTAAATGAGTAGAATCGGTGGGTGGAGGATAAAACAATTGGCATATCTTTGTGTGTCTTTTTCCGCTCTATCTTTGTGTCTGTCTGTATCACTGTCTCTGCGTGCCTGTCTGTCTGTCTCTCTCCCTCTCTCTCTCTCTCTCTCTCTCTCTCTCTCTCTCTCTCTCTCTCTCTCTCTCTCTCTCTCTCTCTCTCTCTCTCTCTCTCTCTCTCTCTCTCTCTCTCTCTCTCTCTCTCTCTCACTCCTTCGCTCTCTCCGTCTCTCTCTCATTCTCTGTCTACTGGCTAATTATAGATTCAAAGTTCAGCTAATCATGTAGGTTTTATCAAAATTTAATCCCCTGTAGGTTAATTTGTCCAGAAACGCATTTCTTGTTTGAGCTGTTCCAGTATCGTCTAGTTAAAACCGATCTCCTAATATGTTTGTCTAGACATGAGCAAAATGTCCAAACACCCTAAACTGAATTAATTAATTTGTTATTGCTATAAAACAACACGTCTTTAGAAGCTTAGTCTTTAGATGGTCAAGACGAAAGGCATGGTCGTCTAGCCTAAATTGACCTCCACAGACCATCATGTGTGCCTTTTCCCGTTCATGATAACCATTTCCCCACCAGATTTGGCCTGGATGGATTCCCCCCAGATTTGGCCTGGATGGATTTAATTAATTTGTTGTTGGTGTAAAATGGCAGAGGGTTAATTATCGCATCTTGATGGAAAAAAAGAGAATTAATTGCATCAACGTCGACGTCGCGACATATCGTGGCGTTGCTTTCAAGACGGATCAATCCGCGGGATTAAAAACCCGGATGCGTTGACTAGATTAATCCATCTCAACACTCGGTACTGGACTTTCTACCTCGAGGGAAAGAGATAAACACCCATTCTGACCTGTGGTCAGTTGTGCTGGAATTTCGTTTCTATCACCCAGTTTAGGGTCGTACCTAAACCAAAATAACTAGGGGGGTAAAAAAAAAAGAAGAAGTTTATCACCACCATTAGAATACATTGATTAATTAATAATAACCGGCTATTGGATGTCAAAGATCTTGTAATTCTGAAGCGTGAAACAAATGTAGCGTTGTTCCTTTAACATTGTATGTCAGAATGACCAAATGTTTGACATTCAATAGCCGATAATTAAATAATCAATGTGCTCTAGTGGTAAGATGTAATTCTGAAACGTAGAAAAAAGCAGCGGGTTTTCTCTAAGACTATATGTCAGAATGACCAAATGTTTGACATACAATAGCCGATATTTAATAAATTAATGTGCGCCAGCTGTGTTGTTAAACAATATTTTTTTTTTAACATTAATGTTGATCACTACAGCAAGTTTGTTTTAACGAAACCACTAGAGCGCATTGATTAATTAATCATCGTCTATTGGATGTCAAACATTTCGTAGTCGTCAGAGGAAACCCGCTACATTTTTGTTTTAATGCAGCAAGGGATCTTTTATATGTACTTTCCCACAGAGAGGATAGCACATACCACAGCATTTGATATATCAGTCGTGGTGCACTGGCAGGAACGAGAAATAGCCCAATGGACCCACCAACAAGGATTGATCCCAAACCGACCGCGCATCGGGCGAGCGCTTTACAACTGGCCTACGTCCCCCCACACTACGGCAATAAGACCGGTAGTATATTAGTTGGAAGGAGTTTCTATTTCCCTACAGCCATTTGATTATTTGTCTTTCTAATCAGAGCATCATTGCTTGTGTATCAAAAGTCGTGCTATGTGTCCGCCGGACGTTCGACGGCTCGTCTAATCGATCACCGTCGGTAGAGCTACTTGATTATTTCCCAATCCAATCAGATCACCTTGAATGATATGTCAGAGGTCTTCCAATGAGTTTGTCCTGTTTACAGGAATGTCCATATTGGAAAATGATCTTTCTACTGATCGAAAAGAGTAGCTTGTGTATTAGCAGCCCCAAGCTCAGCCAGAAAATGTTTCGCTAACGTTCGTGAACTATTTGATTGGTTCCTGACGTCACGTAGCTCAGTGGTACAGCGCTCGTCTGATGCGCGATCGATCTAGGATCGATTCCCGTCGGTGGGCCCAT
Organism: Gigantopelta aegis; assembly: GCF_016097555.1. Classification (NCBI taxonomy): domain Eukaryota; kingdom Metazoa; phylum Mollusca; class Gastropoda; order Neomphalida; family Peltospiridae; genus Gigantopelta; species Gigantopelta aegis. The sequence continues at coordinate 63,967,593 of NC_054701.1, read as the reverse complement.
TAGGCTATTTCTCGTTCCAGCCAGTGCTCAACAACTGGTGTAACAAAGGCCATGGAATGTACTATCTTGTCTGTGGGATAGTGCATATAAAAGATCCCTTGCTGCTAATCGAAAAGAGTAGCCCATGAATTGGCGACAGCGGGTTTTCTCTCTCATTATCTGTGTGTGGTCCTTAACCATATGTCCGACGCCATATAACCGTAAATAAAATGTGTTGAGTGATGCGTCGTTAAATAAAACATTTCCTTCCTTTTTTTTCTGCTCGGTCTGGCTGAACTCAGCCTAGATGTATCCTAAGCCGAGCACTCGCACCCCAACAGTCGTATGCTTGACACCATGACATCTAACAGCTGTTACCTAAACAATCTGCTGCAGTTTCGTTAAACAAAATATTATTTTCTTTCATTTCCATATGTTACATTGTCTGAGCGCGAATACAGTCTGTGTGTGTGTGTGTGTGTGTGTGTGTGTGTGTGAGAGAGAGAGAGAGAGAGAGAGAGAGAGAGAGAGAGAGAGAGAGAGAGAGAGAGTGCTCTGACAGACAGACAGAAAGTGCGTGCGTGCGTGTGTTTGTGTGTGTGCGTGCGTGCGTGTATGTATGTGTGTGTGTGTATTTGTGTCTGTCTGTCTGTCTTTCTATCAATAATGTATCGACTCCGCTTCAGTTGATTGACAGTTTGATGATTGTATATATTATAATAAGGGGGCGGGATTTAGCTCAGTTGGTGCTCGCTTGAGGTGCTTGCGTCGGAGGATCGAATCACCTCGGTGGATCCATTCAGCTGATTGACAGTTTTTTTTCGTTCCAACCAGTGCACCACAACTGGTCAAAGGCCGTAGTATGTGCTTTCCTGTCTGTGGAAAAACGCATATAAAAGATCCCTTGCTGCATTAGGAAAAATGTAGCGGGTTTCCTTTGATGACTACGTGTCAAAATAGCCGATGATTACTTAATTAATGTGCTCTAGTAATGTCGTTAAACTAAATAAAATTTAGCTTTAACTTTATATTATAATAATTAAACATATGCTGAATTAAACAGCTGCGGGGTCCGTAATAAGATATTATACATGCCCACCCCATACTGGCATAGGTTAATGCTAGGTTAAGACTACCAACTGCCTACAGAGAGTTGGCCAACTCGACGGTTGCATCACACACGCTGGTGAGAACATCATGGGTTATTTTATGTTACACATGGTTGTTAACAAATGTACGTGCGTTAACAATTTTAAGACATACGACTGGCTACTCCTAGGTGATGACCAGGTCACCAATGTTATACAACCAATGAAAAACTACACGATGGAAATCGATTACATTGTGACGTATAGTTAAAGCTGCAATGTCTGGTTTCAATCGTATACAGTCAAGTTCTAAGTTCAAATACAAGCATAACTGCACTTTTAATTCACTCGCAAGTTGTCGTCATTAACGCATATCGTCAAATGCTTACTAGCCAGTTAGAACAATTCTCGCCACTTCCTAGCAGCCAATTACGCTAGCAGCCAATTTCAGCAGACACGCATGGCGACGTTCTAAACACCGGACCATTACGCCTTTTATAATGTGTGTTGTGGTGTGGGCTATACGATACTAGTTGGACATCCTATATTAACGTAGTACAGACGGATTTTTAAAGTGATACTTCAGATATTATAAAAGTGCTTAATAAAACGGTTAAGTTGTATTTATACGGATATTAGTAACAATAAGACTGTGAAAATGAGTCTTGGTTGTTATTTTGTTTTTGTGTTGTTATTATATAAAGATACTCTTTAAAACTCTAAAATTCTTAAGTTGTAGTGAATAATTAAAAATTAGCATAACAGTGTGTATAAAAGTGTGTGAAATACAGGTAACAATCGAAAGGCGTACGAGTCCGGTGTTTAGATCGTCGTCATGAGGGGCTGCTGAAATTGGCTGCTAGCGTAATTGGCTGCTAGGAATTGGCTACTAGAATCCGCTCGGTTTTTGTAATGCAACAATAGCCGAACCGTACTATTTTTAGCCCAGAGGGAGTCCGGCAAAAGTGTCCCATTTTCAAAATAGTGGGTTTATTTTTAACTTGGGAAAAGCCAGTGTAGTGAAACCAATTCGGAGTGCGGCGTCTTATATGCACCAAACGTAATGGGATTTTCTGTTCTAAATGCTTAAATAATAAAAATATTCCAGACATAGCCGCTTTAACCTGACATTCATGTGTCTGTGACGCGCAAGTCAGCTACAAGTGCAACGGCTGTAAATAACATTTAGTCGAAAAAGATGTTAAAATTAGCTTAAAACCTGGTTTTTGAGGATATGTAAGATATAGAATAATACATCCGTGTCCGTTAGATATCATACCCGTTGTTTAAAAATGTATCAAACTCGCTTTGGCTCGTTAGAGACATTTTAAAACAACTCATTGTGAGATAAATGGTATCTAAGGCCATTCATGTATTATTCTCTATATACGACGAGAATCGAGTTGTAAGAACGCTCAGACTAGCAACTTGACAGCCGTAAAATCCATGGCAGTAGAACGTTTGCCAACCTTCTGCAGGCAGTTGGTAGTCAGACCCTAGCATTAGTAAGTCAGGAGTTGGGGAAATTGCAATGCAACCGTCGATTTAGCCAACTTCGTCGTGACAGTTGACATAGTGAGCCTAGTATTACATAGTGACAAAAATTAACGATCCTCCACCTCCATATTACCATATGTTTACATTGTGACATAAATAAAGGACATTTACTGTGTGAAGAATCAGTCGCATATATTGTATAATAACAACAGGAACCTTGCCAACAATACTAATAATTATTTAAATAAATAAATAATAATGAGTCGACCCGCAGGGAACCTGAAAGTGTGGGGCCCGTAGCATGTGCTACATCTGCTACGTTGGCAGTGCTAGAGGATAATCGTTAGTGTGTGTGTGTGTGTGTGTGTGTGTGTGTGTGAGAGAGAGAGAGAGAGAGAGAGAGAGAGAGAGAGAGAGAGAGAGAGAGAGAGAGAGAGAGAGAGAGAGAGAGAGAGAGAGAGAGAGAGAGTGTGTGTGTGCGTGTGTGTGTGTGTGTGTGTGTGAGACAGAGAGAGAGTGAGTGAGAGAGGGGGGCAGGGAGAGATAGACATACAGAGAAAGAGAGGGGGTAGAGTGAGAGGGGGCAGGGAGAGAGAGAGAGAGAGAGAGAGAGAGAGAGAGAGAGAGAGAGAGGGGGGGAGGGGGGGGACAGAGGGGGGCAAGGAGAGATAGATAGAGAGAGAGAAAAAGAGGGAGGGGAAGGGAGAGAGAGAGAGGGTGGTGGTGGAGAAGTCGGTGGAGTGGCCTCTCCACCAAGTCGTTTCTTAAAACTCTGAGAATAGGAGCCGGTAGTACTGGTTTGCGAACTCAGTTCCTACCACTCTTAAGCTCGGCGATGCCTTCGAGACCGGTTATATAATTATTCTGATGTCTGGCTTTCATATACATAAGCGTCGGAAGCGGGGTGATGTGGGGACACTGAAGATTACGCATTCCCCTTCCTCCAATTAAAAAGCGAAATAATACAAAACTTTCCCACCCACCCCACTCCTCTCAGTTCCTGGCATCTTCCGACGCCTATGATATCCCGGGGTAGTTTTCGTTTACAGAAGAAGTGTCGACATCTTGCTCGATCCGTGCTCAACAGCCCTACAACAAAGAACCAGAAATAGTAGAAAATGAGACCTCTTTTTGAATGTCATGGGGTTTCCTCCTGGTGGCAACGAGTGCAATGAGCCGACCACCTCTTCAAAGCATCGCTGACATTATCCTCCCAAATGTCAAGACAGGTGGATATTAATATAGCATTTATTTATGGGTCTCGGGCACCGCACGCAAACATTGTATATATAAAAAGGAATGGTTTCCACAATTCAATTACCGGCCACCAAGTTCAGTCAGCAAACGTTTCGCTACCGTTCGCGAACTATTTGATTGGTTCCCGACGTGGCCATTTGGTTTATTGTGAAGCGCACAAACCAGTCTAGCGGACGTTTTTCTGCTCGCTCTGGCTGAACGCAGCCCAGTTATAGTCCTTCCCACCAGAAAACGTCGTTTTATTACTATAGTATGTACCACAAGTTATTTATTTCGGAGTCGATTGTTTTCTAAATTGCACACAAAGATAGTTGGGTTTTTGTTATTTCCAAAACACTTTTCCTTTTCTTACGTCAAATCAAACTGAAATTATTAACACAAAACAATGTTCATAGAGGCTGAGGACTTTAAGTATTGCAATACACATGGACAGATAACGCCTACCACTGGTGAGATATGAAATTAAAGTTTGTTTTGTTCAACGACAACGCTAGAGCACATTGATTTATTAACCATCGGCTATTGGATGTCAAACATTTGGTAATTCTGACATATAGTTTTAGCGAGGAAACCCGCTACATCTGTCCATTAGTAACAAAGAATCCTTATCAAATGGATTTATCGTTCCAGCCAGTGCTCCACAACTGGTGTAACAAAGGCCGTAGTATGTACTATCCTGTCTGTGGAGTGGTGCATATAAAAATCCCTTGCTGCTAATCGAAAAGAGTAGTCCATGAAGTGGCGACAGCAGGTTTCCTCTGTCAATAACCATATGTCTGACGCCATATAACCGTAAATTAAATGTGTTGAGTGCGTCGTTAAATAAAACATTTCCTTCCATCCTTCTTATAAAATGGTGTTTCATCTGGCCAGTAAATTATTATAATATATTTTAAAGTAGTATTAGTGTACCAACTACTACTATGCTTCAAACATGTATTATACGTTGGTTCTGCTAAAATTTAGGCTAACAATTTGGGTCAGAATTAGGGTAGTTAAATGACACCTATTTTATTGATCTTGTTCATGTTTAGAGTAAAATAATACCCATATAAGTAATCAAACTCGATTAATTTAGTATGTGACATACAAGTACACACAAAAGTATGTAAATGGATAATGTAATCAATAATGATTGAACAAAACGAGTCTTCAATTCACTTCATGGTCCCACTGGTTTCCCTGCCTTGTTGGTACAATACTTGATACTGAGTCAGACAAATTTACAATATGACCAAACGATAAACTGGAACTGTCCGACTTAAGATCAAACAAAATTAAAACAGCTAAATGTGTACACATATCTTTAAAATAAATTATATTGGCATATCAAACGGTGTGGTATATGCTGCCTTGTCTCTTTTTGCTAATAGAATTTTTTTTTAGCGGGTTTCCTCTGATGACTACACGTCAGAATTACCAAATGTTTATTATCCAATAGCCGATGCTCAATAATAAATATGCTCTATACTAGTGAAACAAGAGTCTGTGGCGTTGAAAGGTGGGGGGGGGGGGGGGGGGGGGGGGCCTCTAAAAATAGACAGGAACTCGTCTCCACGGGTTTTTAGAATTATGAAAAATGCATTTCGTGGTATTACAAACACTAGGATGACCAGAAGCATATCGAATGTTCGGAAATGAAAGGAAGGAAATGTTTTATTTAACGACGCACTCAACACATTTTATTTACGGTCATATGGCGTCGGACATATGGTTAAGGACCACACAGATATTGAGGGAGGAAACACGCTGTCGCCAAGTCATGGGCTACTCTTTTCGATTAGCAGCAAGGGATCTTTTATATGCACCATCCCATAGACAGGATAGCACATACCACGACCTTTGATGTACCAGTCGTGGTGCACTGACTGGAGCGAGATATAGCCCAATGGGCCCACCGACGGGGATCGATCCGAAACCGACCGCGCGTCACGCCCCGTTCGAAAATGGATAATCTGTAAATAACGTCTTTTTCATTTATAAAAAATGACACAAATACACGATAGTGCTTTAAAACTAGGCTCTGCAACTTTAAGAGAGATTGTGGCGGGAGGTAGCCCAGTGATAAAGCGCTCGCTTGATGCGCGGTCGGTCTAGGATCGATCCCCGTTGGTGGGCCCATTGGGCTATTTCTCGTTCCATCCAGTGAATCACGACTGGTATATCAAAGGCCAGTCGTAGTATGTACTATCCTGTCTGTGGTATGGTGCATATAAAAATGTAGCGGGTTTCTTCTCTAAGACTATATGTGAAAATTATCAAAGGTTTGACATCCAATAGCCGATGATTAATTAATCAGTGTGCTCTAGTGGTGTTAAACAAAGTAGACTTTTTTTTTTTTTAAAGAAAGGAATCTTTGTTAATGACTGGCCCCAGGTTTGCTTTGTATGAAGTAGTGCTGGTTAAACCTTGGACTCCCACGCTTTAAATCACATTACCATATTACAACAATTATCATACACTTGACATCTAATAGACGCTCATTAAATAATGTCCTCGGGTCTCGCCACGCACATTCTTTTCCTTCACAGCAGCTTTTGTAAAGGCCATTGCAAAATTCCGATCGTTCCCTTCACTCCATCAGCTGAATATAAAACAATGCATGTGTTTGTTCTATTCTATTGTGTATTTTTGTATTCTATGTAGCGTACACCGTGTAGAACAGGCCAATGTAGTCGATAATTAAAATGTCATCTTATTAAATATTTATCTGTTCCATTCATTCTAGTTTTTGTTTACGTTGCTTTGTGACAAGACACTATTTTGACAACAGATAACACTTTTTTAGGGTGGCAAGCAGGTTCTGCTTGCGAGGGTTTTGTGGGTGGGTGGGGTGGGGTGGGGGGGGGGGGGGGGGATTGAGTGTGCTAATTCTCACAGAAAACATTGGTTTCAGTTGCCAGTCTCTTTAAAGGGACATACCCTAGTTTCTAAACACTAAGGCATATATTTTTTACTATTAGAGCCGTGTTTGGTAACTGAAATCATACTTTACTTAGATTTTATTGTTTTGATTATCCATTTCCGTACATTCGAAGTGTTTTTGGTCATCCTAGTGTTTTTAATATCACAAAATGCATTTCTCATATTTTTTAAAACGCATGTGCATCTGAGAAATAACTGCTATGGAGTCCAGTTTTAGTCTATTTTTAGAGGGTATTTTACCATTTCAAGTCACAGACTCATGTTTCACTCAATTGTAACTTTACCCAAATGTGTCACAGATTTGTAGATTAACTGAAGTTAGTGCTAATTTTCATGGGTTGAAACTAGGGTCTGTTCCTTTAAATGTTTGTATTTGTATACTGCGCCTTTTGTTTTAAAGGGACTGTCCTGTGTTCTCTTCCACTGTAATACTAGTATGCTTCCGACTAAGGCTCAAATATAACATGATAAGAATGAAGTGTTTTTTGTATTTCATAGTGCAAAAACGTTTCCTTGTTTACTTTGAAAATTAAAAATAGAGATGATTTCTTACATACCCGTTGGTGGGAACATCATTCTTTATTGTTGATAACACATACTTGTTAACACATCTACATGCGTCAACATTTTAAAGGCATACAACTGGCTGTTCCTAGGTGATGACCAGAGCCCCGTTCCACGAAGCGATCCTAGCCCTAAGATCATCGTATCTGCACAGCTAACATATACACTTCAGGTGATCTTAGCGCTAAGATCGCTTCGTTGAACAGGGCCCAGGTCGCCAATGTCATACCATCCAACGACGAAAAAAGAAAAAAGAACGGTTGAATCGATCACTCCGTGACGTACAGGTTAACCTACCATGACGCACAAGTTAACTATAAGCGCTAGGGCCGTAAATAGGTTTTCGTTATAAAAGGCATTTAAATTTATTTTAAACCTGGGTTTTTTTTTCAGGATATGTAAGAAATAGAATACAACATTCCTGTCCGTTAGATACTCTTTATCTTTCAACCCGTTGTTTAAAAAACGTATCCAACGCGCTTTCGCTCGTTAGATACGTTTTTAAACAACTCGTAAGATAAATGGTATAGATCTAAGGGCCACTCATGAAGTATTCTCTATGTATCTCACGGATCCTGTTGTTGACGTCACATGTCAGACTATTATTACTGGATTTAAACATGTAGGCTACGGTAAAATTCTAATTTCCATTCCTTATTAAATTTCCATCATTGTTTGAAACACGATAATAAATAGGATATTAAACTAGCTACCTTTTTGTATTCAATTTACGTCACTTGTGAAACAATATAATTTGTTAGATGCTAAAGCTCGTGTAAGAAATGGAAATTATTTCACTAGGGACATAAATTTGATACGAAATGAGAGCTCGCATCCTAAATATGAAACACAATTTGTCAGTTGTTAAAGCTTCTGACAAATGGAAAGTGTTTTGGGGTTTTTTTTTGAAGAGATAAACTTGATACGAAATGAGAGCTCGCATCCTATACTCAAAGGCAAAAGTTATTGTGACATGGATTGTTTGGAGTAATAAATTTGTGAATGGATTTATGGATGTAAACCAGAGAAAATGTGCATGAAACTGCTCAAAGAAATGCAACCAAGCAGTTGCTGCAGTAATTGCATGCTTTGTGCAAGAAACATGGAATATTAGGGAGAATAGCTGTCCAGTGTTCACCATAAAAGGCCAGGCATTCAGTCGCAAATCACTGCCACTCTGTGCAGCCTTCAGAAGTCCAGAAGTCAGAAAAACACCATTAGTGAACTGTTTGATGCATTTTCGTCATGTCACGCCTCACTGAAAATGACAGATGTCGAGTTATAGGGATGCTTGAATCGCACGTTAATTCAACGACCACAGAAACACCATATGGCACTTATGGCAACGATATCAACAAAACAACCAGGTCAGGAACCGTCCCTGTAGCGGCCAACCACCCGTGACAACCCCTTGCCAAGACACATGGATCCGAACCACGGTGATCCTTCCTCAGATCTGGAATGGCATTCCCAGGAACTTTCTCCAGCCTCAATGAGACGACGGTGCCAGGCCTGTGTCAATGATCTAGGTGGACACACTCGCTGCTGACTGTGTGAACTTCGCTCTGGACCCCTGCATATGGCAGATGCGCCCTTTTCATGGACTATTGCTCGTTTCTATACCTTCAAACATTTCTCTTTCCATGTTATAACGTTTCATACACGTCATTAAAAAATTATCAACAATTATCTTTGTCTTTTGTGTGTCACAATAACTTTTGCCTTTGAGTATATAATCATTTCATTTATAAGTCTCTATTTCTTAGAGTGTTGAACACGTGTTTGTAATCATGGCGTGCGCTTGGGGTGCACGTAAAATGCGACTTGCATGCACCCGGATAGTCTTTTTTGTTCTTTTATTATTATTATTATTATTATTGTGTGTTTGTGTATGTGTGTGTGTGTGTGTGTGTGTGTGTGTGTGTGTGTGTGTGTGTGTGTTTATTTATTTAAAAAAGAAAAACAAGAAACCTACAAAACAAAATATAAACAACCTGGTATGTATTCTCTAAGATGTCAGAGCTCCCTGTCTTTGGTTGAAGTGGGTTATTCCACTGTCGTCACAGATTCTTTTTACAATCGACAGTAAAATTATTTTTTACGTGCACTTTCTCACAGACAAGGAAAGACTTGTAAAATAATCTGAACTTATTAGAGAGAGAAAGAGAGGAAGATAGAGAGCGAGAGAGAGGGGGGAGGAGGTAGAGAGTGTGTGTGTGTGTGTGTGTGTGTGTGTGTGTGTACTATTGATTGCCAAAGAAGGCTGATGTTTCTAAATTTGGTAGTATTTGTATGGAAAAACAGGAGCCCTTTACATACAAGATATATATATATATATATATATATATATATATATATATATATATACAAGGACATGTTTTGAAATCGATATTACCCGACAACGCATGTATCCGTTACCAAGTCGAGCAAATGCAGCAGGTTCCTAGGTGTCTTTGTTTTAACAGACAATAGCATTACAATGAAACCTGTCTAAATCGTACACTCACCGAATCGGGAAAAAATTACGGATTTACATGTAATTACCACAGTAGGAAAAAAATAGTAATTGCTTAAAGCAAAGTATATGATGAAGATATTGAGTGTAATTTAAAAAAAACACCCCAAAAAACCAGCACCTACAGCACCTACAGCACCCAGATCATGCATTATATAATGACAATCTATTTTACAGAAACACCAACCGGCCAAGATATTACACTTCCAAGCAAAACCTAAACAACACACACACACACACACACACACACACACACACACACACACACACACACACATTGTTTACAAATGTCCAATGTCTGATGGGGTGAACATTCTAAGCACACATCCACCAACCCGAGATTTTTAAAAATAAAGTTTAAAGTTTGTTTTGTTTAACGACACCACTAGAGCACATTGATGTATTAATTATCGGCTATTGGATGTCAAACATTTGGTACTTTTGACATATAGTCTTAGAGGAAACCTCGCTACATTTTCCCATTAATAGCAAAGGATCTTTTATATGCACCATCCCACAGACAGGATAGCACATACCACGGCCTTTGATATACCAGTCGTGGTGCACTGGCTGGAACGAAAAATAGCCTAATGGGCTGACCGACGAGAATCGATCCTAGACCGACCGCGCATCAAGCGAGCGCTTTACCACTGGGCTACGTCCCGCTCTTGAAATAAAGATGCAAAGAGACGCGTTTTCTTGGCAATTAATGTTTTTTTTAAGGGGAGGATTGGGAGCGGATTCACTGTACCCCTGTGACCTCCCTCTGGATCCGCCAATTTTGTACAAATGCATATGAAAGCAGGATGGAGTGATCTTATTGACGTGTGCCTGTTGTTGTTATATCGAGTGGTCTTTTTAGTAGGTTCAACTGTGTGTACATTTGGGTAGATATATTGATGTGATGATAAAGAAACCGCCATGACGTCAGAAGTGACTCGACAAAACGATTTTCCATTAATTAGCAGCAATAATTGGTAGAATGCCAAATCAGCAAAGCAGTAACATGGGTATTGCTGTGGGTTGGGTGTGGTTCGACCAAGGGGGTTGGGTGAGGTCGCTGTCTTGAACAATTAAAATTGGTAAAAAGCCAAATTGGTAACGACCGTGTCGCTGGTAGCTTAGGGTTGGTAGACGTATTACATTACCAGTCATAATTCTGAATTGACTAATTTAGCACGTTAAAGATACAATCTCGCCGAAGCACATTATAACATCATTTACTAGAAGGAGAAAGAAATGTTTTATTTAACGATGCACTCAACACATTTTATTTATGGTTAATTGGTGTCAGACATATGGTTAAGGACCACACAGATATTGAGAAACGAAACTCGCTGTCGCCACCATATTATAACATGTTTACTAATGCAAAATACAAATACAACTTCAGATTTAATAAGCTGATAATTTCGGACCACCGTATTATAACATCGTTTACTAATGCAAAATACAAATACAACTTCAGATTTAATAAGCTGATAATTTCGGACCACCATAATATAACATCGTTTACTAATGCAAAATACAAATACAACTTCAGATTTAATAAGCTGATAATTTCGGACCACCATAATATAACATCGTTTACTAATGCAAAATACAAATACAACTTCAGATTTAATAAGCTGATAATTTCGGACCACCATAATATAACATCGTTTACTAATGCAAAATACAAATACAACTACATATTTAATGAGCTGATAATTTCGGACCACCATATTATAACATCGTTTACAAAATACAAACATAACTACAGATTTCATAAACTGAGTCGTTATTATCGCCAGCTGCTTTCATAAAGCATTCAAGGTGGCGATATCTAACTCGTTTGGTAGAGCGCTCGCCTGAGGTGCTTGGGTCAAAGGATCGAATCCCCATGACCGACCGCTCACCAATCGAGCGATTTACCACCGGGCTACGTCCCACCCATGATATCGAAAATGGCCTGCGACCAAAATATTGTGGCACGCAATAATCTTCCATGACCCATGCTTGCACTCTCTAATTTAGACCACTGTAGCAAAATTAATGTGGTTGGTTTATTCTAAATTATTAAATAATATACTCGAAATGGCATCTTCAAGGACCAAATGCAAGGCAGTAATTTTTATAATGTCTTCCCAATGGTGGTAATGAACGTGAGTTTCGCTTGGTCTTCATCAGGTCCGATGTGTTAATGTTATCATAACTGCCATTCTATCATGACCTTCGGGAAATACTTTAGGTATGGCCAGGCGCGGATTCTAGATTCTGACCTCCTCCAGAGGCGTATCTGGGGGGGGGGGGGAGCAGGGACCCGCCCCCCCCCTACATTTTGCGATAGTTATAATTTTATTATATATTAATTTTCTTTCTTTTTTTACGATCCCCCTCCAAACCTCCTCCAAAGTTCCCTTGGCATTCCACCTCATGTCACTGGGGCCCCCCTAAGTGGATTTTCTGGATCCGCCACAGTCCTCTGATTCCTTACCATAAGGCTAAAATAAATGCACCATTCCAAATGTTTAACATCTAGTAGCCGATGATTAATTAATCATACCATAAACTAGCTTTCGGGCAGTTAAAATCATCACATCACGCCCCTTATCCAATGCAGGATTAAACAGTTGCGGGTCCTGTAGCAAAACGGTAGTATATTACACATGCCCCTACCCCCACCCCATCTTTTATACTACAATAGGCTTACAAACTGACGCAAATAAACGAAATTCTCCTCCAATACAACCATAGGCGCAAAAATAATATAGTCTCTAATTGCAGTCAATAGGCCTAATAAACCGTAATGTGTTCCTATTTCAATTTTTTATTATATAAATGGAGTTGACCAGCGGGGTCCTTGAAAGAGCGGGCCCCGTAGCATTTGTTACACCTGCAACATTGTTAATCCAGCATTGACTCCACTTCGTTTGTTATTCCAAATCCTGCACTTTGTTATTCCAAATCTGCCTTTGAGAATCGATCAAGATTAAACAGCATTTTATTGCTTGATTTGATTCGAATAAAAAACTAACTTTACTCTAAAAGTACCCAGTCATGTTCCAATAACCTCACTTTAATGGGCACACAGTAACCTGTAAAAGATAATGATTGAGATGCAATCTAACACTGATATGATAATAAACTACTGGGCTGTTATAACTTAGTTTGTTTTCTTTTGTCTTTATCCAGGAACTGGAAGGTACAAGACTGAATGGTCCCCTAAGTAGAGATAAAGGCAGGTGATAGTAATTGAAACCAACCAACCAGAACAGAACAGAACTTTATTTACACTCAGGCCAATCTGTAATGGCGTAAAGATATATATCCTAACCGGATGCGAGCGATGTTTGTTTTTTAATATAAATATTATCGTATCGCTCGCAACGCTCGCATCGCTCGTTTAGCATGCAGCACGCATCCGGTTAAGATACAGTTTTAGGATATAAATAGTATCGCATCGCTCGCGTCGCTAGTGTAGCACACGTCTGGTTAAGATACAGCTTTAGGATATAAATAGTATCGCATCGCTCGTTAGACTAGAGCATATATATTATAGTAAATTATTTAGAACTGCGCTCAATTTTTTTTTTATGATTTAGAATTAAAATTCAAAATTGCCCCTTAAATTTTCTGTCCCGAGTCGGGCCTCTGTCATCCAGAGGCGGGATTTGAGATAGACATGCTCGAAACCGTAGTGGTATAGGAGCATGATAAAATGTAACAACAACAACAACATCGCTCGTGTATTACGCGTCCGGTTAGGATATAGCTTTAGGATATAAATATTATCGCATCACTCGTGTAGCACGCGTCTGGTTAAGATACAGCTTTAGGATATAAATAGTATCGTATCGCTCGTTAGACTAGAGCATATATATTATAGTAAATTATTTAGAACTGCGCTCAAATTTTTTATTTTTTATTTTTTTATAAAGTAAATTGGCCCTTTTATTTTATGAATTAGAATTAAAATTCAAAATTGCCCCTTAAATGTTCTGTCCCGAGTCGGGCCTCTGTCATCCAGAGGCGGGACTTGGGATAGACATGCTCGAAACCTTAGTGGTATAGGAGCATGATAAAATGTAACAACAACAACAACAACAACATCGCTCGTGTATTACGCGCCCGGTTAGGATACAGCTTTAGGATATAAATAGTATCGCATCACTCGTGTAGCACGCGTCTGGTTAAGATACAGCTTTAGGATATAAATAGTATCGCATCGCTCGTGCAGCACGTGTCCGGTTGGGATACAGCTTTAGGATATAAATATTATCGCATCCCTCGCGTAGCACGCTGTCACTTGCGCTGTATACCCATGTCCCAAAAGGTCGATGCACAATATTACAAAATAACATGGGCAAAATACAGCCAGAAGGCTTACCATTAAACATACATATTGTTTTAATTCTTCACCATTTCCTAGAAGTGAATATGTGAACCATAACGTGTGTCACAATTAGGAACTATAGTGGACCGTGATCAATCAACTCTCACCCGGAAGTGATCTGTGTAGTGAGACCATAGAGCTTTAGGATATAAATAGTATCGCATCGCTCGTGTAGCACGCGTCCGGTTAGGATACAGCTTTAGGATATAAATATTATCGCATCAGTCGCGTAGCACGCACCCGGTTAGGATACAGCTTTAGGATATAAATAGTATCGCATCGCTCATGTAGAACGCGTCCGGTTAGGATACAGCTTTAGGATATAAATATTATCGCATCAGTCGCGTAGCACGCATCCGGTTAGGATACAGCTTTAGGATATAAATAGTATCGCATCGCTCGTGTAGAACGCGTCCGGTTAGGATACAGCTTTAGGATATAAATAGTATCGCATCGCTCGTGTAGAACGCGTCCGGTTAGGATGCAGCTTTAGGATATAAATATTATCGCGTCGCTCGTGTAACACGCGTCCGGTTAGGATACAGCTGTAGGGGAAAATACATAGTCCGATTGATAGGCTACACGAAAAAGGAGAGGAGAGTGGTATTAACGACATCTCGGCCCATTTTGGTCTTTGAAAAATATTTAGTGCAGGTGAATACAGAATGCATACGCGCGCGAGTGCGCGCGCATTAGTGCGTATATGCCTATATGCGCGGCGCTCGTGTGTGTGCGCGCACGTGTGCGTGCGCGTGCGTGCGTGTGTGTTTAAAGCTGGATTCATACTTCACCGCCGACCCTTGTCGGCGAGTAGTTGACTCGCCCAGTCCTGCTTCTGTTCAAACCTAATTCTCATTTTTCAGTGAAGTCAGTGTGGTTTTAACAATGTTCATATTAAATTTTGGTGCGCGTTCTTTCAACGCTTTTTCGTTTACCTAATAAAAACATAAATTTCAGTTTCGCATGAGATCGGCAATGAAAGTATGAATTGACCTTAAAAATGAACGAGTGTTCCCGAAATTCGCCTAACTAGTATACAGGTTAGCTATGTGTTTGAACATTGCACATACACGATTCAATTCTTCTCTGTTTGCTAGTGGTCCACAATTGAGTCTTTAATGGGGTATATTGGTACACAAGTTAATCCGGTCTTATTTAATACCATTGAGCCTAATCTTTGATTGCGGATATCTATATGCCTCGGATCTTGAAGTGTATTTGTTTGCTGTTTGAAAAGAACACTACACCAGATCACTGGTTTCCAGTATTGATTATATTGCTCAATGATAGAAAATCAATGAACATGTACTTTTATTATGGCAACGCGACCCTTCTATCAGGCGTGCTGACATGCCTTTCACCCATCCTGCTCTTTTTCTCCATGTACAGGAGCGGATCTAGGAACTATTTTGTTGGGAAAGGACTACTGCTAGTCACAAACTACCAACTGCCAGAAGAAAGTTGGCCAACTTTATACTGTCACGACTTCTACGACTGTAGCTAGTATCCAGTAGCTAGTATCAGCGCGCTAACCACTCGATTCTCGTCGTGTAACCCATTAGTTGTTAATCTGAGCGCACCCGAGTAAGTTGAGAGTTGGAGGAAATTACAATGCAACCGTCAAGTTGGACAACTTTCTGCTGTCACTTGGTAGTCTGAGATTAGCATTACAGAGAAAGGACCATGGACCAACTCGTCCAAAGGACATCCCAATGGAAAAAAGAGGAAACAAATAGTGCCACTTGAATATTTTTAGGGGTGGATCCTTTCCCTCCCCCCCCCCCCCCCCACCTTGGATCCGCTCCTTGGATCCGCTTCTGTGTAAGCTAGTAGACTTTACTGCTAAACTGGAAGAAGAAAATCTAAAACGAAGAAGAATGAATGAATGTTTAACGACAATGGAAAAAAAAGAAAACAAATAGTGCCACTTGAATGTTTTTAGGGGTGGATCCTCCCCCTCCCCCCCCTACCTTGGATCCGCTTCTGTGTAAGCTAGTAGACTTTACTGATAAACTGGAAGAAGAAAATCTAAAACGAAGAAGAATGAATGAATGAATGTTTAACGACACCCTAGCAAGAAAAACATCACTGTCATCTACTGGGTGTCAAACAAAGGCAAGTATATGAAGAAGAAGAAGAAGATAAAGAAGACTACGAAGAAGAAGCAGATGAAAAAGAAGTAAACGACGAAGAAGGCAAAGAAGAAGAAGACAGAAGAAGAAGAAGAAGCAGTCGAAGTAGAAGAAGAGGAAAAAGAAGAAGAAGAAGAAGAAACAGTCGAAGAAGAAGAAGAAACAGAAAAGGAAGAAGAAGAAGAAGAAGCAGTCGAAGAAGAAGAAGTAGAAACAGAAAAGGAAGAAGAAGAAGAAACAGTCGAAGAAGCAGTCAAAGAAGAAGAAGAAGAAGAAGAAGAAGAAGCAGTGGAAGAATAAGAAGAAGAAGAAGAAGAAGAAGAAAGAAGAAGAAGAAGCAGTCGAAGAAGTAGAAGAAGAGGAAACAGAAGAAGAAGAAGAAGAAACAGTCGAAGAAGAAGAAGAAACAGAAAAGGAAGAAGAAGAAGAAGCAGTCGAAGAAGAAGAAGTAGAAACAGAAAAGGAAGAAGAAGAAGAAACAGTCGAAGAAGCAGTCAAAGAAGAAGAAGAAGAAGAAGAAGAAGAAGCAGTGGAAGAATAAGAAGAAGAAGAAGAAAATGAGCAGAATTTTGAAAATAGCAATTAGTAAAAAAGTTAATAGATTAAATAAAAAAATAAAAAAAGGTTACAAGCCAAAAATAAAAAAGAATTGACTGCTCGGCCGAATATTTATATAATTTGGAGCATTTTACAAGGACAGTCCAAAATTAAATAAGAGAAAGAAGAGAGGATCGGACTATTTAGTAATATTTTAAAAAAAAAGAAGTAATTTCGACATAAAATTTTGAACGCAGATCTAAAAGTTTAAAGTCCGATCGATATGTTCACGCGAGTGGCCTCGTTAAGGCCGTTTGGGTGCACAGCTTAAAGGGACGAGATGGGTTGCATCCCGTCAAGAAAACCCCTAGATTGACAGTCGATAGACGTTGAAGGTGTAGTGCTGTGCTAAAATACAGATCTTGAGAAGCCGGATCCGTCTGAACGAGAGAGAGTATCAGACTAGGGTATAGTCCAGTCGTCGTGGGTTGGTATAGTGGTGCGAACGGGCCCGACTCCGGAGGATACGAGATGGTATCACTATAAAGCAAGGTAAAGTCTAGAAAAAGAGTAGTAGGGGCCGACCCCGCTTCCTATTTCTTCTTAGAGTGGGGCGGTCAATCTTCCAATGCTGCTAGGACAGGCTCAGACGTGGAGGCAAGGATTCTCGCTAAAAAAGAATCCAACCTGGTGGTGCAGGCTGTCAAATGGAGAAGCGTTCCAGCATTCAATCAGTTCCAATGGCCGCATACATCCCAGTAGAAAACTTCATTTCGCTGACAAAAACAACGAAATGAAGGACCCCCAAGTCGAGCACACGAAAGCACGTGCAGTGTGCACAAGCGAAACAAACACGTCTTACCGCGTGGAGCTCCAGACTGGGAATGAAGAAGAAGAAGAAGAAGAAGCGGAAGAAGAAGAAGCAGTCGAAGGAGAAGAAGAAGCAGTCGAAGAAGAAGAAGAAGAAGAAGAAGTCGAAGGAGAAGAAGAAGCAGTCGAAGAAGAAGTCGAAGAAGAAGACGAAGCAGTCGAAGAAGAAGTCGAAGAAGAAGAAGTCGAAGAAGAAGTCGAAGGAGAAGAAGAAGACGAAGCAGTCGAAGAAGAAGATGAAGAAGAAGAAGAAAACGAAGAAGAAAAAGCAGTCGAAGAAGAAGCAGAAGAAGAAGAAGAAGAAGTCGAAGGTGAAGAAGAAGCAGTCGAAGAAGAAGAAGAAGAAGAAGTCGAAGAAGAAGACGAAGAAGAAGCAGTCGAAGAAAAAGAAGAAGAAGAAGAAGAAAACGAAGAAGAAAAAGCAGTCGAAGAAGAAGCAGAAGAAGAAGCAGTCGAAGAAAAAGAAGAAGAAGAAGAAGAAGTCGAAGGAGAAGAAGAAGCAGTCGAAGAAGAAGAAGAAGAAGAAGCAGTCGAAGAAGAAGACGAAGCAGTCGAAGAAGCAGTCGAAGAAGAAGCAGTCGAAGAAGAAGAAGAAGAAGTCGAAGAAGAAGACGAAGCAGTCGAAGAAGCAGTCGAAGAAGAAGCAGTCGAAGAAAAAGAAGAAGAAGAAGAAGAAAACGAAGAAGAAAAAGCAGTCGAAGAAGAAGCAGAAGAAGAAGCAGTCGAAGAAAAAGAAGAAGAAGAAGAAGAAGAAGAAGAAGAAGTCGAAAGAGAAGAAGAAGCAGTCGAAGAAGAAGAAGAAGAAGAAGCAGTCGAAGAAGAAGAAGAAGAAGAAGCAGTCGAAGAAGAAAACGAAGCAGTCGAAGAAGCAGTCGAAGAAGAAGACGAAGCAGTCGAAGAAGAAGATGAAGAAGAAGAAGAAAACGAAGAAGAAAAAGCAGTCGAAGAAGAAGCAGAAGAAGAAGCAGTCGAAGAAAAAGCAGTCAAAGAAGAAGCAGAAGAAGAAGCAGTCGAAGAAGAAGTAGAAGAAGAAGAAGCAGAAGAAGAGGAAATTAAAAGGGGTCGGGTCGGGCCATGCTCGCACCATCCCACAGACAGGATATCACATACCACAGCCTTTGATATACCAGTCGTGGTGCACAGGCTGGAATGAGACATAACCCAATGGGCCCACCGACGGTGATCGATCGCAAACCGACCGCGCATCAAGCGAGCGCTGTACCACTGGGCTACGTCCTGCCCCTATCAATAACTATTCTCGTCTCCAAACAGTTGTATTACTATAGATGGAAATGTCATAAGTTATCTTCCAACGTTAACACAGACTCGTTTCATATCAGTGCATGTCGCACAGACGCGAATCTGGAAGGGGGGGGGAGGGGGGAGGGGGCCCGGGCCCCCTCTAAATTTTGCGATAGTTGTACTTTTATTATATATAAATTTTCTTCTTTTTTTACGACCCCCCCCCCCCTCCAAACCTCCCCCAAAGTTCCCTTGGCATTCCACCTCATGTCAGTGCTCCCCCCCCCCCCCCAAAATGGATTTTCTGGATCCGCCACTGTCGCACATTATTAACTGGAAAAGAACCATTCATTTTCTGCGTCCAGTTCCGACTAGTTTCACATCAGTATATAGCTTCGGTTAAATATCCCGTCCTGTTATGCTGTCAGCTTCAGCATGTTCCGTCACAACATGTCAGTTCGTATAACAAATACCTAACTCCTTTGAAAACGCACCAGTAAGGTTTGAGGTTGTTAAAGGGATTTGAGAAGAAATAATAACACATTTAATTGACTTTGTATAACTGTATATACTCTGGAAGGCAACACATAACCCAAACATACTGTATACAAGGGTTGGGGTTCTCGTATGTATATAGAGGATATTTCATGTGTTTTGTGCAATAATGTTTTATATCTCATCGAGTGAAGTTTGCAATCATATCACACTCGTCGCGCACACAGATGAGATATAAATCATATTTGACAAAAAACCATGAACTGTTCTATTTATTTTATAACTTTTGGCAATTTACCTTTATTATTAAAATGCCAACAGCAAAATAGTTCCGGCTTTCTTACAGTGAAGATAACAATTTCTACAGTGACGATAACACATTTTAGAGTGAAATGGTGAAATTTTCACTCTAAAATGTGTTGTCGTCACTGAGTAACTGTTAACATATTTATTTCACTGATATTTTAAGATATTTCACTAAATTTTATATAATAAATATAGCAACCTCACATAATAGGCTAGGCCTACGGTAGTAATAACCGCTGGTGCGATTTTCAGCGGAGTTCAATATATATAATTATGTTTTAGCTTAAATCTTGCTCTTGTGGAATAAATATTTTGTTGCACATACCAACCCGTATTCTTTGTACTGGTGTATTTAATCACGCTTAATACTGCAGTTGCGTGCTTATAAATGCCTCTGGCATAAGACGTGTATAATATGATCTGGCCAGGTGCTTATAAAACTTTTAGAATCGAGACTCGAGACTAATAAAGACTGAAACACTAATGTCATGACAACGCCATACAAAGTGTATGCGTGTTAAGTCATTAGAGATTGAGTCTGGACTCTAAATGTTTATAAGCACGGGCCCATTACATACAGACCTATACATGAGGATTATGAGACGGACATGACCATGTCCGTAGGAACGATATTTGAAGTAGGGGGAACAATCTCTGGAGGAGGGACACAGTCTCACGGTAGTTGGTGGGGTGGGGAGCAGGAAAAAACAAAACTCGTACATTTTGGTCCTCAAGGGTCTCTCTCTGTCTCTCTCTCTCTGTGTGTGTGTGTGTGTGTGTGTGTGTGTGTGTGTGTCTCTCTCTCTCATATGTGTGTGTGTGTGTGTGTGTGTCTGTATCTCTCCTTCCCGCCATCCCCCTCCCCTCTCTCCCCCTGGTATGTGTGTGTGTCTGTCTGTATATCTCCCCCCACCTCTCTCTCTGTATGTGTGTGTGTGTGTATGTGTGTGTGTGTGTGTATGTCCATTGGAAATGTCTGGTATTGCCTACAACTAGTTTATAGCTACAAATATATTTGTTGATCAGTTTCAAACCACAGCAGTGCAAAAGAACCTATAATAAATACAGTATAGCACCTTATTCATGAGTCTACGACATTTTAAGCGCCCACGGGAGATCGAAGTTAGTATAGTACAACACACGTCATGGCGTCTAAAAAAAAGAGGTATTAATGTAGTGTATTGTCTGGCATTGATTTCTTTCTTTTTTTCTTGTCTTCTTCTTCTGTTTTCTTTCCTTTTTTTAATTATTATTTTTTTTTTACGTACAATATTCCGAAAATAAATATAATATAGATGGAAATGTCATAAGTTATCTTCCAACGTTAACACAGACTCGTTTCATATCAGTGCATGTCGCACAGACGCGAATCTGGAAGGGGGGGAGGGGGGAGGGGGCCCGGGCCCCCTCTAAATTTTGCGATAGTTGTACTTTTATTATATATAAATTTTCTTCTTTTTTTACGACCCCCCCCCCTCCAAACCTCCCCCAAAGTTCCCTTCGCATTCCACCTCATGTCAGTGCCCCCCCCCCCCCCCCCCCCAAAAAAAAGAGGATTTTCTGGATCCGCCACTGTCGCACATTATTAACTGGAAAAGAACCATTCATTTTCTGCGTCCAGTTCCGACTAGTTTCACATCAGTATATAGCTTCGGTTAAATATCCCGTCCTGTTATGCTGTCAGCTTCAGCATGTTCCGTCACAACACGTCAGTTCGTATAACAAATACCTAACTCCTTTGAAAACGCACCAGTAAGGTTTGAGGTTGTTAAAGGGATTTGAGAAGAAATAATAACACATTTAATTGACTTTGTATAACTGTATATACTCTGGAAGGCAACACATAACCCAAACATACTGTATACAAGGGTTGGGGTTCTCGTATGTATATAGAGGATATTTCATGTGTTTTGTGCAATAATGTTTTATATCTCATCGAGTGAAGTTTGCAATCATATCACACTCGTCGCGCACACAGATGAGATATAAATCATATTTGACAAAAAACCATGAACTGTTCTATTTATTTTATAACTTTTGGCAATTTACCTTTATTATTAAAATGCCAACAGCAAAATAGTTCCGGCTTTCTTACAGTGAAGATAACAATTTCTACAGTGACGATAACACATTTTAGAGTGAAATGGTGAAATTTTCACTCTAAAATGTGTTGTCGTCACTGAGTAACTGTTAACATATTTATTTCACTGATATTTTAAGATATTTCACTAAATTTTATATAATAAATATAGCAACCTCACATAATAGGCTAGGCCTACGGTAGTAATAACCGCTGGTGCGATTTTCAGCGGAGTTCAATATATATAATTATGTTTTAGCTTAAATCTTGCTCTTGTGGAATAAATATTTTGTTGCACATACCAACCCGTATTCTTTGTACTGGTGTATTTAATCACGCTTAATATTGCAGTTGCGTGCTTATAAATGCCTCTGGCATAAGACGTGTATAATATGATCTGGCCAGGTGCTTATAAAACTTTTAGAATCGAGACTCGAGACTAATAAAGACTGAAACACTAATGTCATGACAACGCCATACAAAGTGTATGCGTGTTAAGTCATTAGAGATTGAGTCTGGACTCTAAATGTTTATAAGCACGGGCCCATTACATACAGACCTATACATGAGGATTATGAGACGGACATGACCATGTCCGTAGGAACGATATTTGAAGTAGGGGGAACAATCTCTGGAGGAGGGACACAGTCTCACGGTAGTTGGTGGGGTGGGGAGCAGGAAAAAACAAAACTCGTACATTTTGGTCCTCAAGGGTCTCTCTCTGTCTGTGTGTGTGTGTGTGTGTGTGTGTGTGTCTCTCTCTCTCATATGCGTGTGTGTGTGTGTGTCTGTATCTCTCCTTCCCGCCATCCCCCTCCCCTCTCTCCCCCTGGTATGTGTGTGTGTCTGTCTGTATATCTCCCCACCTCTCTCTCTGTATGTGTGTGTGTGTGTATGTGTGTGTGTGTGTATGTCCATTGGAAATGTCTGGTATTGCCTACAACTAGTTTATAGCTACAAATATATTTGTTGATCAGTTTCAAACCACAGCAGTGCAAAAGAACCTATAATAAATACAGTATAGCACCTTATTCATGAGTCTACGACATTTTAAGCGCCCACGGGAGATCGAAGTTAGTATAGTACAACACACGTCATGGCGTCTAAAAAAAAGAGGTATTAATGTAGTGTATTGTCTGGCATTGATTTCTTTCTTTTTTTCTTTTCTTCTTCTTCTGTTTTCTTTCCTTTTTTTATTATTTTTTTTTTTTTACGTACAATATTCCGAAAATAAATATAATGAGTGGCTCAACAAAATCTATTTGTTTGTTTTATATAACAGGTGTTGTAGCAACTATTGTTGGTTGTCACTGTATTACAATATCCTTGGACAATAGCTGAATAGGGTGTTATGCTCATCCATAAACTATCATGAACTACAATGGGAAGGAAGGAAAGAAATGTTTTATTTAACGACGCACTCAACACATTTAATTTACGGTTACATGGCGTCGGACATATGGTTAAGGACTACACAGAAACCCGCTTTCGCCACTTTATGGGCTACTCTTTTCGATTAGCAGCAAGGAATCTTTTATATGCACCATCCCACAGACAGGATAACACATACCACGGCCTTTGATATGCCATTCGTGGTGCACTGGCTGGAACGAGAAATAACCCAATGGGCCCACCGACGGGGGGGGGGGGGGGGGGTCGGTGGGAGGTTGCTACACAATAGCACTATTATGTGGATGGAAGACCTACTTTACTAAGTAAATATATTCAATAAATTAGTCATTAATGGAATGAATGAATGAATGAATGAATGAATAGCGACATAATATCTATTAAATTGTCGCTAACCATGTATACAAACACAATTCACACACACACACACAAACACACACACACACACACAATCACACACACACATACACACACACACATACATGCACAGACACACAAACACACATACATACACACAATCACACACACACGCATATACACACACACATACACACACAAACACACACACACAGACACATACACAGACAGACACACCACACACACACAGACCACACACACATACATATACACACACACACACCACACACGCACACAAACCACATACACACACACCACACACACACACACTACACACATACATACACACACCACACACACACACTCAACACGCGTGTAGTTCACAAGAGTTGACGTCAATTTCCAGGTTTTGCATTATAAATTCATACAAGATAGACAATCTAATTGTTGCATATAAACGATCTCTTGTTGCTAATGGAAATAATGTAGCGGGTTTCTTCCAAGACCACGTATCAAAATTACCAAATGTTTGACATCCAATAGCCAATAATTAATATAATCAATGTACTCTAATGGTGTCGTTAAACATAACAAACTTTACCTTTTAATCTTAATTAATTTTGTAGCAAAACGTATTTTGACCCGTTGAATAAAATAAATCTTTATAACCAAAACACGTGACGTCGATTTTCTTGTGTGCTTTCTATTTTTAGTTCTGAAAATTTGAGAAACTACTGGTTACTTCTGGAGTTATTTATTCAAAAATTATATGAAGAATCAGCTGTGTCAATGAACCGACCTCGGTGGCGTCGTGGTTAGGCCATCGGTCTACAGGCTGGTAGGTACTGGGTTCAGATCCCAGTCGAGGCATGAGAATTTTAATCCAGATACCGACTCCAAACCCCGAGTGAGTGCTCCGCAAGGCTCAATGGGTAGGTGTAAACCACTTGCACCGACCAATGATCCATAACTGGTTCAACAAATGCCATGGTTTGTGCTATCCTGCCTGTGGGAAGTGCAAATAAAAGATCCCTTGCTGCCTGTCGTAAAAGAGTAGCCTATGTGATGACAGCGGGTTTCCTCTAAAAAAACAGTGTCAGAATGACCATATGTTTGACGTCCAATTGCCGATGATAAGATAAAAAATCAATGCGCTCTAGTGGCGTCGTTAAATAAAACAAACTTTACTGTGTTAATGGAGTTTTAACATAATAATAATAATAATAATAAAATTAGTTCATAAAGTGAACCCGGACAGAAATCCATTTATGACATAAATAACAATCATCATCACATATAAAGCTAATTAGTAACTAGTGGCAAACTAAGGTCAGATAGAGCTAATCAAATGCAGACGATTTACTTTGACGCTCGTTATAACACAGGTTTATCTCCAGCTGATGTCATATAGGTTTTAATCAAATCAGATCTGCTGTTGACAAGGTCTGAGAGCGCCGCGTATATACGATATCAATCAGTTTTCTTAAGCCAAGGAAATATTACACGGAGAGGACGTGTGGATGTTCGTTCAGCGACAATAAGTAATTAATAACATATTTCCCGCCTCGGTCACGGTGTGTAGCGGATGCTGAGGGCGATAGGTTGGTGTCGATAACCGACAATCATATCGGTTTGATATGTTTATATAGCGTGATATCGATTGTCTACGGTCAGATTCCAAATCTCTCGCAAAATGTTGATTTTTTTTTTAATTCCCCCCCCCCCCCCCCCCCTTTTACAGCCAACATGATTCAAGGGAATTGTAAGCGTAGTTAGAACGTACTGACATGCATCCAGTTTAAGCACGCTTGCTATAGGTACAACTACTTTTGTTGAAGACAATATCTAAAACGAAAA
Source organism: Gigantopelta aegis (assembly GCF_016097555.1). Lineage (NCBI taxonomy): Eukaryota > Metazoa > Mollusca > Gastropoda > Neomphalida > Peltospiridae > Gigantopelta > Gigantopelta aegis. The sequence goes on along the minus strand of NC_054701.1, from coordinate 63,942,107 downwards.
TGGGATGTGGAAGGGGGGGGGGGGGGGGGGGGCAGGGAGGCGAAGAGAGGCAAGTAACGGAAATTAAAATAAAAAAAAAACTAGCAACGAAAATGATTACCTGAAAGGTAACAACGTAAATAATTTATACCAGAAAAATTAAATTAGTTTTATCAAGTGCACCTTAAAGTACGTGCAAAATTTAAACTTACAATGAACTTTTAAAATCTCCGTTATCGCGAATATATGGATTAATCCGCTTTGTGGATTAATGACTAATACGTAACGGTAAAAAAAAAAATTGGAAGGGTGGATATATGTACAATAGATATACTTATATTAACATTATTACTCATGAATATTCGGAAAAGTCCAACTAAATTTTCTCAAAAGAAGCAAAAAGATAATTTCTGGGACTCCAGAAATGCAATCTACACCTCACTAAAACAACACACTGATTTACGGTATTAACATATTGTAATATCGACAATAACAGCAGAGCCTTTTTTTTTCTTGCCACATAGCTAGTCTTTTTATTGACCAACAGCAAAAGGTTTTTCAGATGAACCCTCCCACAGCCAGGGGGCGGGGCGTAGCCCAGTGGTAAAGCGCTCGCTTGTTGCGCGGTCGGTCCAGGGTCGATCCCCGTCAGTGACACATTGGGCTATTTCTCGTTCCAGCCAGTGCACCACGACTGGTATATCAAATGCCGTGATATGTGCTAACCTGTCTATGGGATGGTGCAGATAAGAGATCCCTTGCTGCCAATGGAAAAAGGTAGCGGGTTTCCTCTGATTACAAGTCAGAATTTTCAAATGTTTGACATCCAATAGCCGATGATTAATAAATCAATGTGCTCTAGTGGTGTCGTTAAACAAAGCAAACTTCCAACAGCCATGACAGCACATACCATGACTTTTGATAATACTGTAGTTAGTATGGTACAACTAAAATATTCCACCGTACTTGGGTCAACTTTCGAATCCCTTTCCATCTTCTTCTGCCAGACAATCCTGGCACTGCTTAGTGCCGATCAATGCAAGCAAATACTGTTTTTCAAAGAACATAAAGGATTTTTTATCGATTCTGGTAACCGAAACAAGAACGCAAAGTTTGTTACCGACAGTCAAGTACAATAGCTTGGTCTGGCAATCCATGTCGGGTCACCCGCTCAAAGAGGCGGCGGAATGACGGATAACTGTTTTCCACGCGAACGCCTCGATCCCGGCTTCTGGTGCGTGATTACACGAACACCATCGATTTAACCCACTCAATAACACTGCCAGTTATACGGTCTACTTACTCTTTCACATTCGTGTTTGCCGTTAATAACCCAAAAAGAAAAGCTTAAAACAAGAATAGAAAAGTTAAGAGAGAGAGAGAGAGAGAGAGAGAGAGAGAGAGAGAGAGAGAGAGAGAGAGAGAGAGAGAGAGAGAGAGAGAGAGAGAGAGAGAGAGAGAGAGCGAGCGACAGACACACAAACAGACACAGAGAGAGATACAGTCGGGGGGGGGGGGAGGAAATGTTTTAATATTTAACAACGCATTCAACACATTTTATTTACGGTTATATGGCGTCGGACATATGGTTACAGACCGTAGATATTGAGAGGAAACCCGCTGTCGTCACTTCATGGGCTACTGTTTTCGATTAGCAGAAAGAAATCTTTTATACGCACCATCCCACAGATAGGATAGTACATACCACGGCCTTTGCTACACCAGTGATTGGAACATTGGCTGGAACGAAAAATAGCCCAATGGGCTCACCGACGAGGATCGATCCCACGCCGACCACGCATCGGGAGAGAGAGAGCGCGCATAGGAGCACGGGCTCCCATTTATTTTTATAAGGGTGGGGGTGGGGTGGTGGTTGGGCAAGCTAATTTTTGCCCGAATTAAATGAAAATACCCTAATCTGGATTGAAACATTTATTCACATTAACATTACTACCAAATAGCTTTCAGACAATCAATAAGGTCCAATTGCAAATATTCCCAGAAACACATGAATAGATAAAATTAGTCAAAACGTCAGTCAGAAATTGATGTTTTTAAAAATCATATCACATTAATATATATAATACGTTTTTGGTATCAGCCCAAGGAATATTCACTTAATAATTTTGACATATAGTCTTAGAGAGGAAACCCGTTCAAAAAAATTCCATTAGTAGCAATGGATATTTCATATGCACCATCCGATATGGCCTTTGACATACCAGCCATGGTGCACTGGCTGGAACAAGAAATAGCCCAATGCCCAATGGGCCCACCGACGGGGAACCAGACGAGCGCTTTACCACTGGGCTGCTTCCTTTCCATTCTTGCACGCAACAGATTCTTTAATGAGCTGGATTGTCATTAAATTTTAAACAGCTGTTCATTAATATCTTTTCTTGACATGAAACACGAATGGATCTAAGGATAGGTTATTTAGAGTATTACCAGTAATATATATTTGTTAGTTATTGGTTAGTTAAGAAGCCTGCCTTTAGAATCGCACATACATTTTTTCTTCTATTCCACTCCATTTTGTTTTCTCTCGTCTTTAGTCGAATCTGACCGGCCTCGGTGACGTCGTGGTTAGGCCATCGGTCTACAGGCTAGTAGGTACTGGGTTCGGATCCCAGTCGAGGCATGGGCTTTTTAATCCAGATACCGACTCCAAACCCTGAGTGAGTGCTCCACAAGGCTCAATGGGTAGGTGTAAATCACTTGCACCGACCAGTGATCCATAACTGGTTCAACAAAGGCCATGGTTTGTGCTATCCTGCCTGTGGGAAGTGCAAATAAAAGATCCCTTGCTGCTAATCGGAAAGAGTAGCCCATGTAGTAGCGACAGCGGGTTTCCTCTCAAAATCTGTGTGGTCCTTAACCATGTCTGACGCCATATAACCGTAAATAAAATGTGTTGAGTGCGTCGTTAAATAAAGAATTTTTTCTTAGTCGAATCAAAATTGTGCAGTTAAGACCCATCCCTTCCCCTCCGGTCACAAATAAGGCATATTAAGGGGCCGTCCACTTAGAATGCAAGTACCGTAATACAAATTTTAATATTTGACATTCCTACCCACATCCCATCCCCCATGCACTTTGGCACGGATCCCTCAATTTTCTCCGATGGCGGCCCCGACTGGTATTAATTAAGAGACACCATTTGGTTAATTAAAACCACGGGCTATTTTTCAGGGGAACGGGTAATATATGTCGAACATCGCCTTAAGGTCTAGGTGAAAATTCTATAGCCTGGAAAATGACAGTGTTTATTTAGTCACCCCTCAGCAGGTCGTCTAATTAACCATCTTAGATGTCAAACATATAATCGTGACATTTGGCTACTCTTCTCTATTAGAAGCAGAGATATTTTTGTGTACGCACTTGGTGACCCACAGAACATCACAACACCACGGCTTTTCATATACCAAGTGTGGAGAACTGGTTGGAATAAGGAATAATCGAATGGGTCCAGAGTAAAAGGGATGGTGGGGGGGGGGGGGGGGGGGGGGGGAAGAATTCGCCTACTTTAATTCAGATGAGTGCTCTGCTAGTAGACAACATCCAACTTTTTATTGCATCCAAATAACCAAGGGTGGGTTTGTTTTGTTTAAAACCACCACTAGAGCACATTGATTTATTAATCACCGGCTTTTAAATGTAAAACATTTCGTAATTTTGACATAGCCTTAGAGTGGAAACCCGCCACATTTTTCTTATTATATGCACCATCCCATAGACAGGATTGCACATACCAAGACATTTGATATACCAGTTGTGGTGCACTGGCTTAACAAAGGGAGGGGTGCAGATCAGTCTAACAGCCCTCGTCTCAAGTGCGATGTGTCGGAGGATCGATCACCCTCAGTGGACCCTTGTACCCCCCCCCCCCCCCCCCCGGTCCAGTCCAAATATAACGAAGGCCATCCCCCTCCAGTCCAAATACAACGAAGGTCATAGTATGTAATGTAAACACTTCCTTGCTGCTCCTTTCTTCTTCTTCTTTTTTTGTTTTTGTTTAAACAATTCTCAAAATAATCATGTTAAAGTGACAGACCCTAGTTTTCAAACACTAAGGCATATTTTTCACAACTAGAGCCGTTTATGATCACTGAAATCAAACATTACTTATATTTTAGATTACCCATTTCTGTACAACCGAAGCGTTTCTGGTCATCCTGATGTTTCTAATACCACAAAATGCATTTTTCATATTAAAAAAAAAGTAATGATTATGGAGTCGCGTTTTAGTCTATTTTTAAGGATATTTCAACGTCACAGACTCGTTTCACACTGTTGTATCCAAATTTGTTACAGATTTGTAAATGAACCAAACTTAGTGTCCATTTTTACGGGTTGAAACTATGCTCTAGGTGAAAAATAGGCCGTAGTGTTTAAAAACTAGGGTCTGTCCCTTTAAGACACCAAATAGCCGTATTTTAAAATGTGCTGAGGTGTCGATAAACAAATATTCCTTTCCTTTGCAAACTACCAATATATATACCGCCCGCGGACGATCGCAGATGTGGCCGTTTGCTTAAATTGATTGATTTAATGTAACGTAATTTATATAACACCAAGTGTCTCCTCTGCAGGAAGATGCTGTTCGGATTGATCTGAAAAACGAAAATCAATTCAGTTGAAAAGAAAAGCGATAATATCTGGAAAGTCCCGTTGATGCCGCTCTATATGGTTTCTAGCGAAGCGTGCAACACAACAACAAAACACGACATGAACAATTTATCCTTGCCATAAAGGTGTTGTCAGGCTTAGCAAATATTAATTCGATAAGAAGAAAAAAAAAAAAAAAAAAAAAAAAAAAAAAAAAGAGGCCGTTCCGGAAGTGATAACAGCCAACGTTATCAAATTTGGAACCCATCTGCATGAGCTGAATAATGGTATTGATTTCTCCGTGCGCAGACAAAATAAGCAGGTCTCCTTAATAAAAGAGCAACGACCGACAGTTCTAATTATCTCCCCCCCCCCCCCCCCCACCACTAGAGCACATAGAATTATCAGCTATTGGATGTCAAACATTTGGAAATTTTTGACAGTATTTTAAGAAGAAACCGGCTACATTTTTCCATTAGTAGCAAGGGATCTTTTAAATGCAACATCCCAAAAACAGGATATCACATACTACGGCCTTTGATATATCAATTGTGGTGCACTGGCTAGAACAATAATAGCCCTGGCGGAGATATATCACAAACCGATCGTGCATCAAGCGAATGCTTTACCACTGGGCTACATCCCACCCATCGCTTCCAACTAATGCTGTACTAGTAAGCAGTCCATGGTACGAGTCGTCTGTAAAAGGTCTAGGACTACAAGTTTCTTTTCAGACAATGTCAGGAACAGCTAACTGTTTTTCTTTTTTTTCTTAAGGTGGGGACCGTGTGTATATCACCATATACATGTGTATAATTTACGTCCCCATCAGTTCATGTGCCCCATTATTATCTATAATCCAATACACAGTAATGTAAATAAATGTACCATTAAAACTAGCATTCAATGCTTTTCCAGTCTATATAGGTTAATAAGTGTTTTAAAATATTACAAACATGTCATACACAGGTCGATGAACAGTGGAGACAGATGGCCAATATGAATCAGGTTTTTTTCCTTTCCTCTTTTATTATTTATATATATATATATATATATCCATTGATTTAAAACTACAATTGTCTCTTCGTATCCTAAAACAACTGCCATTAATATAAAACATATTAGAAAGAAAGAAATGTTTTATTTAACGACGCATTCAACACATTTTTATGGTTATATTGCGTCAGACATATGGTTAAGGTCCACAGATACTGAGAGAGGAAACCCAGTCACCACTCCATGGGCTACTCTTTTCGATTAGCAGTAAGAGATATTTTATATGCACCATCCCACAGACAAGTTAGTACATACCACGACCTTTGATATACAAGTCGTGGTACACTGGCTGGAACGAGAAATGGCCCAATGGGCTCACTTACAGGGATCGATCCGAGACCGACAATGCATCAAGCTAGCGCTTATACCACTGGCTACGTCCCGCCCCCATAATAGAAGTCTTGCAGCCAATTTACTTACTACATTGAACAACTAAATGGCTTGGAACTTGGATATCCTCACTTCTATGTTAATTGCAAAAAAATACACTCATGTTAGGATGGTCTTGAATAAGTTGATCAATTTAAATGTAATAAAAACCTCGGAATTCACAATTATGTTTACACATCAGTGGATCGTGTGGGTCAGTAATCACCAATACAAAAGTTTTGTAGCACAGTGTAATGTATATGAACACAAAGGAAAGGATTAGTTGCTTAGCAACACATCAACACATTTTACAGTTTACCTGTTAAATGTCCAACAGTTATTCCAAAATAGTTATTGCAACATAGTCTAGAGTGAAAGAAATAACCCACTGCCACCAAATAAAGAAAGAAATGTTTTATTTAACGACACACTCAACTCAAATTTATTTACGGTTATATGGCGTCAGACATACGGTTAAGGATCACACTGATATTGAGGTAGGAAACCCGCTGTTGCCACTTCATAGGCTACTCTTTTTGATAAGCAGCAAGGATCTTTTATATGCACCATCCCATAGATAGGACAGCACATACCACAGCCTTTGGTATACCAGTCGTGGTGCACTGGCTGGAGTGAGAAATAGCCCAATGGGACCACTAACAGGGATTGATCCCAAACCGACCGCGCATCAAGTGAGTGCTTTACCACTGGGCTACACCCCACCCAAACACCAAATACACTACTACACCACCATTCCACTCAGAAAGGCAAATGAGTCAGTCCCCTTTTCTTTTCTTTTTAAAAAATAAATAAATGTTCAATAAATGTTCATGGCTAATTCACATTTCCTAATAAATAGACAAGTTAAGTAAACTGTTAGGAAAATATTTATGACAACCACCATGGTTCGCAAAACCAGTGGATAATTTAAGATTTTCCATAAAGAATGGTTACAATGTATGTAAACACACACCTGGGCCCAACTGTTAAGTGAACCTAATCAGTGTTTTAAATATAACATTGAATGGTGAAGCATAAAAATATGTTAAAATGAATAAAACAGAACATTAAAAAAAAATGGACATTGACATAGTGAATTAATTTTGTTTTCTCACAAAACACTCATATGCAACTACATTTGTAGCTAATGCATCCAAAAACCCCACCTTCTAAACTGTGGCTAACTATTACATTAACCCATTGTTAGCCTAACCATACATGAAGTACCAGTGATATATCACTTAAAAAATACTGATTGCAACTGGTTCACTTTTAATTTTAAAACCCCTATCGATTTATCCTTTGTGCTTATCCAAGGTTGTTCAACAATATTATACAAAAAAAAATTAAAAAATATTACCAAATAAATGTATTTTTAATAATGCCTCAGCATGAATATAATGGTACACTGTGGTTGACACGAGTTCATTAACATTGCTTAATTTGCAGAGTTCACATAGAGTTAGATATTGATAGACAGACACAGGGAAAGGAAGAAAGGGGCAAGGAGAGACACACACACACACAGAGATGGGGGTGGGGTGGGGTGGGGTGGGGTGGAGAGAGAGAGAGAGAGAGAGAGAGAGAGAGAGAGAGAGAGAGAGAGGAGAGAGAGAGAGACAAATACTGCTAGCACTTATTACCAAAGAAAACCTGTCTACACATAACTGGAGGTTTGACCATGGAAAACTCCATATAGAGTACTTAAAAAATAAATGTTGCATAGAAAAACAAAAAAAATTAAAAAAACAAAAGAATTAAAATAAAATAAAATGTAATATGTCAATATTTTCCACCAATTTTTATATACATTCTTTTAGTGCTATAAAATTCTACGAGTCAGTAGATACACATGTGAAAGTGAACTTTTATTATTTCTTCGCCATATTATTATACAATGAATATGTATGCAACTTTCTATATTAACAACAACAGAACATTTAAGATACATGTAATCTTATGTACACAATGAGTTTTTTTTAGCAGGTGACATTCAAACTTACATATAGTTCACACTTGAATTAAAATAATTAAAAATAATATCAAATTAATTAATCAGTCACTCCAACACAACAATATATATCAAACACAACATACCACACAGTGATTAATTCATTTAGCAACGAATGCTTCGTTATTACTCGAATGGACAACAGTATCACATTTTGATTTTCAAGAATGTAAAATATTGCAAAACCACATTAAAAAACACACAAAAAAACCCACAAACAAGAACTAAAACAATTCATTGCTAAACACATCATGTGATTTTTCTAGTATTTATGCAAGTTGCATTCTTGTCCAAGACGTTTTAACAATAGTGCTGAACTTTGAGTGTATATTTGAAATATTCATGCAAAAATGATGATGTACGATTGTTTTAGGAGCAAGTGGCAATATGATACAATTCATGATATTCAATCTGATGCAAACTAAACATCCTTCTTGTTTGGGCTAATAAAGTTCCATATGTACATATATACGATATGTAGTGTTGCCGAGTAGGATGAATGGAATAATTCTGTGAATTTGTTTTAAAAATAATAATTTTTAATTAAAAATAAAAATCTGCTTAAAATTTCATTGCTTAGTACATTATGCACACACTTAATTAATACCTCAACATTTAATGCCAGAAAGGCAATTCGAAAATAGTATCTACGAATAAAATATAACAATACCCGGGTCAAAACCTATGAAGTACCCTGGACATTTGCATGCACCAAGATAATTTACGATGCATCCGATGCATCAGTGATGTTCCATAAGGCGTTATAATCCCAGTGGAATTAAACAACTGCATTTAACGTTATACATTCCTTAATGGCAAGACTTAATTCCCCCGCCACACACACACACACACACACACACACACACACACACCAAGGAATGGATCCAGGGGTGGGGGTGCACACACCCACACTTTGAAGTGGTCCAAAAATCCAATATTTAATGCATAAATACACAATGAAATTATTTATTTTTAATAGAGGAGAAATATTTTGGTTTGCTGGGTGTTTCATGCCTGTTGGTATATGCTGGAATATTGTATGTGCTCTATTTTAAAGCCTTCCTCCCTAGAAAAGGCCTGCACCCCTCTGCAAGTAGATCTAGGTTGGCTTATTACGTGAAATGTCAACCAAAGCCCTAGCTACATGCGTTTTGTCTGCAGGATCCCTTAAAAAAAGTAGTCTATTTGGTTTAAGTGGCTGCTGAATAAACAATGTGACGAGGTGGCCAATCCAAACAGTAATTGCTTGTCCTAGTGTTCAGTGGTCTTTTCATTTTAAATTGAAGTCTGAAGCAAGCAGGACAAGTTATCGAGTCGTCAATAGTAGACACAGTACAGATGGAAGTGAAATGATTAATTTTAATTAAAGTACTATTTAGTAGAACAAACCAGTACTAAGACTGAAATTTTCCAATGCATTTTGAATTTCCCTAACCACAACAGATATCAAATTTGCAAAATACACCCACACACACCATTTCTAATCTGCCCAGTTACCACTGTTAAATAATCTAACTTGAATTGGATTGTGACTGTTTTACATATTGCATCAACTTCAAAGTAATAATTGTTGTGCCAATATAAGGGTACCCAAGTAAGAATGTATAAATTGCTATATGAATTCACCTTAAAATTACTGATACATGCAGTCTTAATTGCCTTAAAAATAACTCAAATTTAGCAAAAATGCTTTTCTGGACATCTACATCTACATGCAGAACTCTTTTGGAGACGACAGGGGTGGGTGGGTAGAAGGTACTCAACCTCCAGAAACAACTGTTTACAATATTGGACTTCTGTGACCCTACTGTGCTCAAAACAAGCAAAAATACACACTGTGCCCAAATTAATGAGATCTAAAATCTTCACTGCACAGATTACATGAATTAGGTTTTCCGATTATATGCATAATACGTGAGAATTTGGTTTTGTGGTCGCAGTACAGTCACATGTAACACACATCTACATGATATGTGTACTGATATGTTCACTAATCCACCGCATTGTGAACTATTCATCATGGCGATTTGCTCAAAATAACATTGTTAAATTCATGAACTAGTGATTAATATATTACAGGCCTCCACAAACTGTGAGAACGATCGTTTCTTTCGTACACTGGTTATACAAATTTATTTATCATAACCAGATTTACTGTTTGTATAAAATATACTGAATGATCTGGCCTCTCCATTTACAAAAAGCAGGTAAGCAATCTACTGCTCTCCTGATAATTTCTGGAGGGAAATTTCAAATAAGAAGAGCTATGGTTCCAGACACTTGTAACAAGCAAAATAAAACAAAATTTGTTTTGTTTAATGACACCACTAGAGTACATTGATTTATTAATTATCAGCTATTGATTTAGACATTTGGAAATTTCAAAATAGTCTTAGAGGAAACCCGCCACATTTTTCCATTAGTGAAAAGGTATCTTTTATATGCACCATCCCACAGACAGGATAGCACATACCACAGTCTTTGGTATACCAGTCGTGTAGCACTGGATGGAACGAGAAATAGCCCAATGGGCCCCATCGACGGAAATCAATTCTAAACCAACTGTGCATCAAGCGAACGTTTTACCAGTGCTACATCCCGCCCCAATAAAGATAAAAAGATAAATGATGAAAGGAGAGTAGAAGAACTCACCACTTTCCATCTTCGGGTAAGTTTGAATACCTTCTCGCCTCTCATTGACAAACTTGATGATTCTAGCAATCAATGCATCTTTTGGGAGGTTTCTTCTTTTTTTTTCCCTTGCAATTTTCAGGTTACATACATGTATGTTTAAATTGATTTGAATTTGCAGAGGCCTGTAATATTAAGCAGTTAAGTATGACATCTGACCTTAAGAAACCATTGTACATATATAACGATTTAACAATAAACATTGATGAAATTGAATCAGCATTGAGGTTTTTTACAAAGCAGCTGCAATTTGTCACAGGTAGTTTTACTCCATAAAAATATACAGTAAATGGTCCTCAATACTTGTACATAAGACATAAACAAATATGAATACTTAAACTGTTGCATTATACATGTACATGTATAATTTCCTTTATTTCACAAATGGCAGCTTAAAAGTGTAAAATTGTATTCCCCACCAACATTTTCTTATGTACAAATTATTTTATAATCAATATATGGTACCTATCTTTTTGAAACTTGTACTTGAAAAGGGACACATACATACATGTATAGCTACAATGTATCCGTATGTCTGAATATATGTAAAAACATAAGAGTCTGTTTTTGTTTTATACACATGTAATTTGGTTATTACATGTATGTATTTCTTGAGTTTAAACACCAGTGTTTAAAATAAGAAAAACAAGTATCGTAAATTCGGCCCATGGCATTCCCATTATTAAAAGTACACCATTTTAAGATCATATTTAATTCATAACGTTTTACAATATTTTGTTGCATATGGTTGCAAAATGGGAGCAGTAACATCAACACACTATATTAAATATAAAATTAAAATAACCAATTGCTATGTTTGAAATTTGTTGCATTATCATTAGAGTATACCACTAAACTGAATACACGCAGGGGCATGGAATGGTTATATAGTACCCGATGTGCCAACAGGCGACCCCTCCCCCACCAACCCTCCCTTAGACTAAGTCAGGGTTTCTGCCAGAGGGTAAAACGGGTATGGCGCCATACCCCCCAAATTGTTTTTTTTAAGTTAACCTTTTGACAAAATTAATTATCATTACTGTATATTTTCTTAACCATAACCCTAAATTTAACACATTTTCTTTCTGGGGGAGGCTTCCCATATCTCCTGTTGATTGTGGTTGCATTCAATTCCATAGCACCATATCCAAACATTTTTTTCTGGCAGAAACAATGCTTACTATCTCTCGCACACATACATAACATGAGGACAAGTCCAAATTTCTATTCCTGTATTTTTATGGTAAAACAAAAATGAATTTAAAAAACAATCCCTAATCTAAAATTTAAAAACATACTAAAATATATCACATTTTTATCTATCCCCCATATTTAACTTGTAAAATAATATTTGATTTTTGCTGTTTAAAAACAAATGTTTCTTTGATAAATAAAAATGCACATACATCATTATTTAAACAGTAATTGTATTTGACATATCAAGTATCGGTGTGCTATTAAGACTAAGAGTATGACAATTAAATAGTTTTCAAAAGGGGAATGTTTATAAAGGATTACTTTATTGTATGGTACACACACAAACTTCTAAATCAAATCACTGGCCACACTTTACAGTACCATGTTCTTGTTTTAGTAATTTGCAATGGGTTTTCTATAAAATGAATTTCAGGTAATAAATCTTGTAAATGCATATAACCTGTAAAAGCAAACATGCTTAATTTTAAAATCCACAAGCTACAATGTACAAATAAAATCATGGATGCCATTACATCATTACAGGGAGGCTGTGTATAAATTTCAAACTAAAAAACTAAAAGGAAAACCACAGAAAACGTTAATTTATTGCTAACTGTTCATCTTATTTCCCCCTACATCTGCTTACAAATAACTATCAAAATTGAGAAAAAATACGTCATCTTTAATGTCAAACAACTTTTAGTTTTTAAACAATATTAATTCCTTTCTGTAATAATGTAGTGGCCACTTGGTCTTACTGGTGTGGACTATTTTAATAAGTTCAATACAGTACAATAAGCTCAGTTTTTCATGTATTAATTTGACATGCATACATTAGGCCCGTTTTTTTATTAACACAATTATGCACACGTTTAACGATACAGTGCATTTGTGTGCTGAAAAAAAAAAAAATTCTCCATACGAGTTTTTAAGCACAGTGATGTGATAATATGAAACATTTACTTTTGACTTAAAGTACACTCTGACAACGTAATTTTTTTTATATTAATCCGCTTACGAAAACGCAGATATGGAAAAGTACATTTCCATGCATGGAAAAACACACGATAAAAGATGCGTGAAATGGCGTTAAAGGAAAGCAGGTCTTAGCCTGCAATGTATGAAGCAGACCTCGCCATGAAAACAATTGAGATTAAGAGCAGCTACATGTGTATTTAATAAGATGTTACCATATCGAGAATGAACATTTAATCCTTTTGTGTTTACTTTCTTTAAAATTGACATTCTTGAATTAGCCTCAAAGGCATAACAGGGAGCCAATGTGATACACTGACAACTCCCCTTAAATGTCAAGATGTAAACAAGAAATCAAATTATTTTAAAATCCTAAAAATTACACCAACATTGACCTAACCATTAATAAATATATTTGTCCATTATGACCTGCCAAATACCATTTCTCAATGTACATGCATCTTGTTACAAATCTAATAAGAAATGTTGGTAAAAAATATATTTCTTCTGAACAAATTGACATAAATCTTTGACTGTTATTTCAATAACAAAATGTAAAATGCATTAAAACATTGTGCATCTAATGGACCCTGACTAAGATCAATATCTGACCGTATGATTATCATATTTTGAAGCTGATATTTTATATATATGCCAACACATCATGAAAATTAATATATTTAAGTGGCTGCCTAGGGTTGTTTGATATCAATGCTCGGACTGTAGAAATAAAATCTAAATAGTATAGAAATCACTATCATAATAAAACCATCCATGGACGTATGGGAGACTGCACAATAAAGTGTGAATTCGGGGGAAATAATTAACAAGCCCTTAAAACAATCAGCAATGAAAATAAGCAGCCATTTTCACTAGACAAGTTGCATCAAGAAATCTACTTGTCTGCTAATGTTTTTGACTGATCAAAATGAAATTGCATTGAACATTTTCACTTGTCCACTGGACAACCATTCTGCTTGCCCAAGATGGTTTTCACTTGTCGGGACAGACAAGTACTTATTTCGAACACTGATTACCAGTACCTGCAATTCTTTTTTATAAATTCACTTTTATGCATTCTCCAACTTAATCCATTCTCTACTAAATAAAAAATAAGGAAATGTCTGTTGAAATGCATTTGAAAGTGTGGATTTGTTTGTTGTTTAAAAGTAATTAAATTTTTTTAAGAACTTAAAACAAACGTTGACCTGTTGAATTTTTCCTCCATATATTCACAATTTGGAGTGCACGATCATCCACCTTCATTAACTACAAATAAAATGTTACTGAAATTTAAATTTTTTAAAATAATAACAAACAAAAAATTAATAAAGAATTTAGTTAAAATCTTAAAGTATATTATTATATATACATGTTTTTTTAAAATCCTAAAATGGTAACTAAAAATAACAAAAACCTTTCAGTCCTTACTTCAAACATTCAGCCAGTGAATATTAACGTGTACAAACAGTTTTCATTCAAGCCACAATACAAGTGGTAGATGGCATTACAGGGCTAGCTCTGGCACTCGCCAAATTCGCCAAATGCGAAATTTGAAAGCATTTGGCGAATTTTATTTTAGTGAAATAATTTCATGTAATAATAGATTTTTTTTAGAAAATAATACAATTTTGACTATTTTTGAAGTTTAATAAACAATTTGGCGAAATGTTTTGCTCACCCAGAGCTAGCCCTGCATTAAAAATGCAACATCATCATATGTAATACAACTAGATTGATTTGATATTGGACATCTTCATTCTAAAAATAAATTTAAGATTTAAATATATACTGTACCTGGTTTAAAAACTGACAGGGAGCAAGAGGTAACTGCTACTTAAAAACACAAAAAAATGCTTTCTCATTTATATTTATATAATCAATTTCACAAGCAGCTTTTGCTTTCCATCGTAAGGCATGACATACTATTCAGATTTTAAAGAATTAATGTCAACGATGTCAACTTTTGAACAACTAATATTAAATTAGATATTGCAACAACAAAAAAAGAGAGAGAGAGTTATGGTTTAATAAAGCATCACTCTTTTTTCTTTTTTTAATATCAGTACAAGTGATCTAAAATGGCTAGAACTCAGTTTCTAGCAATGAGCAGCATTTGTTTTTTGCACTAAAATGTCAGAAGCAGAAACTGCTTCCCATTCCACAGAATTTCAAGCCTTAATGGACAGGTGATGTCAAGAATTAATTAAATGCAATATTTGCTATTCAGTTCAATTTAGCCACCCTAACCCTACTTTAAAACGTGCTCTGCAGTCCCATATAAATTGTATATTGTCACTATTACGGTGTCAGTGAGCACAATATATATATATATATATATATATATATATATATATATATATATACACACACCTGTATGTACAGTAAATCTGTTTGAACAATAGTTTTGACATACTTGCACTGCACTTATCTTAATATAATGAAATTATAACACACCAGGTACAAATGATAAAGTAATCATAAAAAATGGTCAAAGCTTCAAAAAAACATTTGTTTTTTTCTTTAAAAGAGGGAAAAGAAAACAAAAACAACATGTCACATCACAGATAAAGCTGTTTTTTAACTGGTTTTAGGACCGGTAGCTTCAATCATTTCTCAATTCATAAAATTGTAACAAGATATTCCATTTGATTCAGTGATGCAGAAAGTATTTCAAGTCCATCTCGACACAGAATCTGGTATATTAATTCCCACTTGACAGAATACATCTGTGTGTATACTTGCCACAATCCACATATCATTACATCCGATCTGTATAGAACTGAAATCCAATCTGCAAACATCCCATTTGCAGGGCTCGAACTTGAGAATTGTTACCTACTGCAATTTTTAGCCTGCTTATAGCAATTTGAAACCACAAACTTTTAAAACAAATATAAAAACCAAAAATATCCCTTCAACCAACTAATAATTTTTATCCAGCAGCTAAGAAAAAAAACCCTGCCATCATTAAAGACTCTTTCCTACAGCAATTAATACAGTACTTAACTCTGGCAATTACCGCTGGTGTCTTTGTTAAGTTTGAGCCCTGAAGCCCCGAAATTGTATAGAATTGAAATCCAATCTGCAAACACAATATTAAAATGTTTAGAAAGATCTACCATGCTTTAATAGTATAATTCTCCACTGTTAAAATGTTTTTGTTGAAAAAAAATGCTAGTATCACACATTACTGCTGCAGCAAAGCATATTGGACGGTTTTTTCAAATTTTGATTGTACACAATCTCATAAACTTCATATTGTCAGTAAGTTTGTTTGCATGCTATAGAGTTGATCCAATCTGTGGTAATTTCGTTCTAGCATTTAACTCATCGCCTATACCAAGGTGTCGAGTTTTACCACTAGCTGAAATCGACCCATTGGATAATTTTGGCATCCCTGTGGTGCGACTGGCTCCAGAAGTACGCATGGTACCCGAATCCAACCGAACCTCATTTGATGGCGGCTTCGGGAGTCTGCGGCGTAACCATGGGTGTCTAAGAGCCTGTCCTGGCGTCATGCGTGTAGCGGGGTCCCAGTCCAAGCTACGCTTCATGAAATCGATGAAAAGTGGATCATCGGTTCCTTTCAGGGCCGTTACCATATCTTTACTCTGTGGTGGGCCTCTTGTTTTGCCTCGCCTCGACCGTCCACCGTTTAGAACAGTACTGCCATCGGGTAAAGTTGATACTGTACAGTATCTTGGAAAACCCTTAGAACTTATAAAATTCCGTGCTCGTTTTGACTGGTCCAACAGTTTTTGTGGTGGCATACCATAGAGTTCGATGATGCATGCCAACTGATCCCCTTCATCTTCGCCTGGGAACAGGGGGTAACCAGTTAGCAACTCTGCGAGAATGCATCCAAGACTCCACATATCGATAGGCATTCCATACTTGGCCCCAAGAATAACTTCAGGTGCCCTGTAGAATCTTGACTGAATGTAAGTATATATCCGCTGATGTTCGTAGCAGCTAGAGCCGAAATCAATCACTTTGATTCCACTCCGTCCCTGTTGTTTCAATAGAATGTTTTCTGGTTTGAGATCACAGTGAATTATTCTATTTTTATACAGAGCATCTAAGCATTGCAATATTGAGTGTGCAAACTTACGTACAAGCTGCAAACTGAATCCCTGAAATTTGTTCTTTTTTATGAGCTCATACAAATTCATACTCAACAATTCAAAAGTTATGCATATGTGATTTCGGAACGTAAAATGTTCTAACATATGTACAATATTCATGAGATTGTCTTTGTCCTGTTTTTTAAGATGTTCTAAAATTCTGATTTCTTCTTGTGCTTGGCGATGAAACCGTTTCTCATTTCTAACCATCTTCAGTGCTACATGCTGAGATATTCTATGGTCGTATGCCTTCACTACCTGGCCAAAACTACCCTTTCCGATCACTTTCAGAACTTCATAGCGGTAAGATACATGGTCATGAGGTACATGAATGTACGATCCATTATCATCATCATAACCATTGTTATTTGCTCCTCCAATGACTCCTTGCCTTTTCTTTGCATTTTGACCAACAAAATAAATCTGTGGAAAATTGAAAATTTCGTGATGTTCAAACGAACTCAGTTTATGCATATACTGCTTCATAGCAGTTTCTGGAGTCATGGTGTTTCGACTTCTGGCCGCTGACCCGCCCTTACTTGTGTTACTCCCAGCACTGGAACTGGGCCTTGCGGGGACGTTGTGTGGTTGATTGTCTTCATTGTGATCGCCGCCATTTTGGTTATCTCGCTTTTCGTGATGGTGTTTGTGGTCTTCAAACAACTGCTGTACTTTGACGCTGGTATTCATATGAGAACTGTGAGCCGTTCCGCCGACCGTCTGACTACTTAATGGAGGGAGATGATGGGATGTAGTATCGATTGTATTATGTGTGTACATATCCCCTGTGGTTAGCAAGGACCGGGTCCTCTGAGCTGGGACCGCTTTAACCCGCGTGGACATTCTTCCATTGATCCAACCACGTCTCAAAAATTACAAAGTTTCTTACCGCTACATAGCTCTCCGTTAGTTCCGAAATTTGTTGAATATACGGGTTTTATCAGTAAAACACTTTAGAAATTGTTCCCACCGTACAATCTTCTCCAGGCGACGAGCACAATGTTGTTATTTAGCGAAAGAATGGACTCTTCGTTGCTATGCGCAACCCTGGTTGGCCAGACGTGGTGTGCGTGACGTCGTGGAAACTGTGGTCACGTGAGTCAACAAAAGCGTGTGACACACTGCCACTCATAATATTTACGCAATCATGCAGTTATTTTTTTACTTATTAAATTATTTGTTTAAAGTAGCACAGACGTGTGTGCAGAGTGGGCGCTCGGGAGTCAACCCCCACCTGCTCAAAGTCATTATTTTTTTTTTTTTAAGAACATAATTTTATTTTACGGGGAGAATGATTTAAATCCCCGTTGGAACTCATGGGCGTACATAGGATTTTGATAAGGGGGGTTCCAAAATAGAGGATTTTGAAAAGGGGGATTCCAAAATAGATTGCAGAGATATTGGGCATATATTTCTATGCTGAGTAAATATAATAATGTCAGATATCAATGTCAGATATATTAAATTATAAAAAAGGCGATTTCAGGGGGGGGGGGGGGGGGGGGGTCGGTCGAACCTATCGAACCCCCCCCCATGTACGCCCATGGAACTTAATTCGCTTGCCAGTCTAGACCGCCCCCCCCTCCTGAATCAGGGGCGGATACGGGATTTTTGTAAGGAGACTGGCAACATTCACGGAAGGGTTGTGACATTTTAAAAGACATATACATTATTCAGGGATGGGTGCAACGCGTAAAAATAGGCACCTACAGAAATATAAAAAATAATAATATAAAAACAGTAACTGCACCCTAACCCTAACCGCGCATCAGTAGGAGCTACCTTCGAAATAATTTTAAAAGTTATTATGCATAATTAATATTAATGGAACTGTTTCTGATTTATATCAGAGTTTGTTAATTGAATAATTAGTTTTTATTACTGACGTTAGCAATATCGATGATGATGGTCGATAAAATAAATAAATAAATGCATGAACGAACGAACAAATAAATATTCAGTTTATATTTAAAACAGAATTAAAAAAGCAAAACAACGGCACAATTAGACATGATTGTAGGCCTATGTATGTGTATTATATAAATTATGAAGAGTGATTTATAGACAAAACTATTTTGTCTATGAATAACAGTACTGTTAACTTATTTTATTCTGTGGACCGTGGTGTTTATAGAATAATTATCATAGATCTTAAAATAAACATTTACAATAAATCACAATATACGTGGTTTTAGTTAAAAAGTATAAAGGTGTTTTTTTGTTGTTTAACGACACCACTAGAGCACATTGATTTAGTAAGCATCGGCTATTGGATGTCAAACATTTAATAATTTTGACTTTATCTTAAAGAGGAAACCACTTACATTTTCGCTACAAGGAATTTTTTATAATGCACCACCCCACAGACAGGATAGCGTATACCACGACCTTTAATATACCAGTCATGGAGCACTGGATGGAACGACAAATGGCGAGGGAATGGGCTCACAGACGGGGAACGAACGCTAGTCCGACCGCGCATCAGGCGAGTGTTTTACCACTAAGCTACGTCGAACCCCTGGGTTTAGTTAAAATGACATCTCTTGGTGGGTAAATTCCACATATATATAATCTTGAGATTACTTGCCAAAAAAAGAAAAGAAAAAAGAAATGAAGCTTTTTGCTGTGAAAAATCTTTATAACTTCTTGACCTACAACCATTTAGGCGCGTATACGGGGTGTGTGCATTGGGGTGTGGGGTGTGAGGTGGGTGGGTTGTGGGTGTCTTCTTTGAAAAAAGAAAAGAAGAGAGAGTACATGTATATATGGCCAGAACCAACTAGAAACTTCACTTAACACAGTTTAGAACCCCTCCCCCCCCCCCAACCCGATTGCATAATTTCATGAACACGCACTTGATACCAAAAAAAACAAAAAACCGACCCCGCTAGAGCACATTGATTTATTAATCATCAGCTATTGGGTGTGAAACATATGGTCATTTTAACACAGTCATAGAGAGGAAACCCGCTACATTTTTTCCCATTAGTAGCAAGGGATCTTTTATATGCACTATCCCACAGACCACGCCCACAGCACATAGCACATCGTTTGATATACGTCGTAGTGCAGTTGAGACAGAGAAAAACAATATGAGAATGGATCCATTGAGGTGATTCGATCCTAGGACGCAAGAATCTCACTAGCGAACTCATCTGACTGAGCTAAATCCCGCCCTCTTTTACTTGACTTACTCCACCATTACTTAAATTAAAATTATTATATATACATTGTATATTTAGTTAAATTTGAAAAAAAAGCTAAATGTAATTTTAATGAATCCTAATTAAGTGTTTTCAGTGTTTGCTGTGCTAATTTTTATTAATTTAAGTTATGTTTATTCAATACAACATCGTAGCCCAATAGTATTTAGCACTCGCCTAATAGCGATACGTCGGTCTAGAATCAATCTCCGTGGGTGGGTGGGTCCATGGGCTATTTCTCGTTCCAGCCAGTGCACCACGACTGGTATATCAAAGACCGTGGTATGTGCTATCCTGTCTGTAGGGTGGTGCACCTTTTATATTTGCCTGTCGCCCTATATCAGTGTCTCTCCCCCCCCCCCCCCCCAGTGTGGGTGCCGCCCAATATAAACACCTGTCTGATAGGAATCTTACAAATAAGTAACAGAATGAGGTAAGGGTTTCGAGGGTCGAAACTCTCCCTGCTGAAAGAAATATTATTTTTTAAAGATATATTTTCCGGGGTAGCGTGATTTCACACACACACACACACACACACACACACACACACACACACACACACACACACACACACACACACACACAAAATTCGCTTGCCAGTCTAGAGCCCCTCGTGCTAAAATCCCAGCACACGCGCCTGATAACATTTAGCCACCAAATTAGAATAACGGAACAACGGGGACACTGGTTGCGGGTACCCGTTTTATCATTTGCATATCAAAGGTCGTTTTTGACATGGTTCAGTGAGCTTGAATAAAACCTGCAGCGTGGGGGGAACGTGCCTATCTGAACATGCCTGAGGGCTGTCTTTCGCCGTCCGCGAATTATAACGCTTCGCGCTCTATCCGCTTTTAAAGAATTTTCTCTCGGCTTGTTTTACCAGTTTTAACCAAAAATTAGGGGTTAGACGCTTAGGCGTAGGCGTTTTGGATTTAGGGAGAGATAGGATTGTCTGGGGCCTTCCCCCGTCCCTCGCTCTCCCTGGTCCCCCACCCCCCTCGGCCACGCTGAAGCTACAAATGGACCCGGTACCTCCCCATAAAGGTAAATTACTGTTAGTATTATATTTTAATATCAACCTCCTGTGACAACCTTCAATCAACAACCTCCAACCTCGTTCCAGATAGGGAATTAGAGTTTGTTGTATTATTTTAATTTAGAACGCCCATTTATAATGGTGAAAAATTTATTAGTCTAGGAAAATTTTGGATATAATAATAGTTTTTAAATAAATTTTTGGACTACACCTTCAAATTTTTCCTTTAAAATTAGTTAAATTTGTCCCCCTATATATATTTTAAATTTTTGAGTAAAATTCAAAATTATCCCGTTAAATTTTCTGTCCCGGAGTAGACCTCTGGCTATCCAGAACTCGACCCCGGGACAGACATGCTTGAAACCTTCGTGGTATAGAAGCATGTGAATAAATAAATGAATGAATGAATCTGAACATGCAGCAAAATAGAATACACACTATCTGGATAACTGACCAGTTGACCTAATTATACACAGTGGCGGCGGATCCAGCATTCTACAAAGGTAGACTATTTTTTGAGGTGGGGCGGGATTTAGCTCAGTCGCTTGAGTGCTCGCTTGAGGTGCTTGCGTCGCAAGATCGAACCACCTCGGTGGATCCATTCAGCTGATTAGAGGTTTTTTTTTCGCGTTCCAACCAGTGCACCACAACTGGTCATGGTATGGGTTTTTTCTGTCTTTGGGAAGGTGTATATAAAAAATCCCTTTCTGCATTAGGAAAACTTAGCGGGTTTCCTCTGATGACTACGTGTCATAATTACCAAATGTTTAACATCCAATATTAGCCGATAATTAAGTAATCAATGTGCTCCAGTGGTGTTGTTAAACAAAGCAAACAGGCTCCTGTGTACACTATAACTCAACCTAAGGGGCGCGAAATATCGCGTCTTTTTTTTTTTCTTTTTTTTTTTTTTTTTTTTTTTTAAAGATATGTAGAATAGCTAATAGATGATCAAAAGATAATAAATTCAATATTTAAATGCGAAATACATATATACCTGTAGGCCTACATAATTATTAGAATTTATTTTTGGAATTTGTTTCTTGCAAAAGACTGCGGTCCATTCCTATATCTTTATCAACATGGACTGTGTGTTGTAAATCAGGGACTGGAATACATAAATAAATACATACATACATACATACATAGATAGATAAATAAATACCCAAAAGAAAAGTACATCTCTTAAAAAAAAATTATTAGTGTATTTACATTACATTTTTTTTAATAACATTTGTATATATATAAAAAAAACATATATCATTTAAGACAGTTTCACGAGAGATACCTCCCTACCGTTCCCCTCTAACATATTATGTCTACGAGTGCTATTTCTTTAACCCATAAGGCCTAAATTTTCTATTTTTACATTTTGAATATCATTTTTCATTATCCTGGTTTTTTTTAAAAAACTTTACCTAAAGTCAGAAAAGGGTATTTCATTCTGTTTATAATTTATGCACAAAATATCTGAATACAAGAAATGAAAAAAGTTGCACTCTGATACATTTATATATATATGTCATTAAATATAGCCTGATGAGCTCCGTGGCCTAGTGGATAAGCTGCTGGACAATCAAGCTGACAACAGTGGTTCAAATTCCGTCAAAGCTGGCTCAAACATTCATTCATCTTTCTCATCCATCATCCTCTGGCTACCATTCTCATTTTTAATATAAAAAACTTTCCAATTTCTGCTACGATTTCAATCTGTTTCGACCCTTTCTGTCAGTTTCCTCCAACTCTGTCTTCTGAGCTGTCCACACCATAACCTACCTGTTTCAAGTTCTTCAGTACTTCCCTGCACCCACCTGACATCCTCGTCCTCTGCCGCTAATAAAGCTGGTCTAACCCACAGCACTAACTAACGCCCGTCGGTAGCAGGGGAGCAGAGTAGGAAGTTACAAGTGCCTCTTTACAATGCCAGAAGTACATACTGAACACTCTACGAAGTGGTCAGACTAAGGGACGGTCCATAAATGTCAATGGTTTTCATAATCTTAACAATGTTAGGATTGGGTTTGACCCCCTCCCCCCCCCCCCCTCCCCTAATCCTAACATAAAAACATTGATATAATGTGTACGAAACATTGACCTTCGATGGACCGATGTTTGACCTGAAAAGCAATCCCAACATGGCTTTTAACCCCTACCCCCCCCCCCCCTCCTTCCGAACATTGTTCGGATTGTGAAGCACATCGATATTTATGGACCGTCCCTAAGCCCACTGCTAAAAGCTGATGGGAATAATAGGTGTGTGACACAGATAGCCACAAGAGACAAGCACCTGTCGCGGTTGGAGAGACAAAGACTGGGATGTGGAGGTGGACAGCGAAAGAAGTTGAAAGATAGGAGGAGTTGCCATATCGGGAAGAAATGAGAAAAGAAAGGAATAAAAGGAAAAGGGGCAGTGGGGAAACTAACTATATATATTTATATATATGTATATACATGTATATACATATATATATATAAGGGCCCTGCGAATCTCAATTTTCCGTTCGAATCGAATTTCGAATCGAATTTTTGAAAATGTTCGAATCGAATATCGAATCTCGAATACCTTGGAGAATAATCAAATGTATCAGATGCAGTTCAGAAAGGAATATTCAGCTCAGTGAAGGAAATTAGAAAGACAATATAAATATCCACTGCATTGGAAGTACGTATGGTGATTAACATGATTACACAAGGTTGAAGTTTAAATAATAGAAAAATAGTACTAAATAGAAAACCAGTTGAACTAACACGATATAATATCTTGGAAGTGATCATTTATTGGCTTTAATTAGATCACAAAATAATTCAAGTAAACGTGAAAATTAACACTCATCACCAATCGGAGATCAAAACTAAATACCAGTTGATATTCTTCGCACATACAAAAACCGAATCCTAAAAATTAAAAAAAGAAATATACTCGTTACGTCAAGCAGTGTTTATTGACCGACTTAATTATCGATTCAGTGTGTCATGATGCATATAACATTATAATTACATCACTTTCTCTGTTTGAAGTCTGACATGGAGATCAACGTTTTTATGTCCCCATATGAGTGTCTCTGCATTTTGGCGAGACAGTGAGTGACGTTTGTCGGTTATAACGTGTGTGCCTGTTGAATTCACCCTTTCTGAAGAGCAGTTAGTAGCTTGAATGCCGAAGACACAAAAATCGAATCTAATCGAATCGAAGCTTCGTGACGATTTCGAATCGAATCGAATATACGAAGCTTCGCAGGGGTCTAATATATATATATATATATATATATATATATATATATATATATATATATATATATATATATATATATATATATATATATATATATATAGTATTTGTGGTTCACTTTATTATTGTATAGTGTTCAACATATTAAAATATTAAAATGGAGCATAGTATATACACATACATTAGATGATTAGTTACGGTTATATTCGCCTGAGGATCGCCGTTTGGCGTGAAACTTAAAGTAGCGATAATCACCTAATGTATGTATGTATGTATGTATGTATGTGTATAGCCTATTGCAAGAATTTTTTTCAGGCCTTATATCTTATACTTTTATTTTATGCTAAATGTATTTTATTATTTTAATAAATATGTTGTTAAAAATATGTCATGTCATGTATAAATTGGAGAAATCAAACCGTGATTGTTTAATTCATGTAGTGGTAATGACTAATGACAAAATTATTGATGATGATGATGATGATGATGATGATGATACTGGTGATGAAGATAACAACGACGATGACGATACTAATGAATAATCAGAAAACGTCCAATAATACTGCTACTTCTAAATGCAATATGGATTATAATTTAAATTTTTTACCACAACATTATAAATGTGATTATACTGCGTGTGGATAAATTTTAGGGGGAGGTCTAAACTATGGCGAAGTTTACAGCGGGGAGGGGGGTGTTGAGTCATGCACAAGCGGAAAATATTTTGCTTGAGCAGGAAGAGGTTTCGATCCCCGAATTCATCTCCCTGCAAAGCGCGCCTGACTACAGTTAACAACAATTGCAAATATGAAAAGAATGTAATTTGGTGTTCTGTTTGTTTCAATCCGTGTATTGTTCGTGCT